>NC_065509.1:13787207-13882668 GCF_006386435.1 Epinephelus moara
ACATTTGCAAAAGTAGAGATAATGTGTGTTCACCTGTACTATAGGGAGTATGCTGAGCAGCGGGGAGCTCTTGTTCTCATCCATCGGGGTGGGAGCAACAAAACTGAAGCCTTTGAAGAGCTGGTGGGCGTTAGCACTGGGAGGGATACCTGGGGAGTCTAAACATACAAAAGATAATTCATAATATAGTCATATGAACATACAGACACCCACTAGATTTTGGAGTCATTTCTTGTAGTCAGCGCTCAGTTGCAGTTTCCATGGCTGCAGGAGTGGCTGTTGTTTTTTAAGCTCAAAAGCATGTGAACGGAGCATGTGTGTGTGTGTAGGTGTAGATTTACCTTTAGGCGTTTTAGCGGTGAACTCTGGGTCAAAGCAGAACGTGTCATCTGGTTTACCTGCTGCGGGCTTGAATGGGGGCTGGAGCTCTCTCCTGTACAGCTTCTGCAGACGGCATACACCGTACAGAAAACACACATACATGTTAAAAACTGAACCCCACCATAGGCTGTTTGCAGTGTGTGAACATATGCGAGAGAGAAGCCAAGACCCCTCCCAGATTAACCCGCTCCCATCCCTCTACATCCCGGTCCAGCCAATAGCATCCTGCAGGCTCTTAAACACTCACGCAGGGCTATTAGTGCACACACAGTGAGAACTGGCCCTCTGCCCAGACACACACATACACACAAACATAGTTGGCGTGGCCAAGACTGATGGCCAGAACTCACCAAGCCAACCGTTTGTTAGGTGTGAATCCTCAACAGAAGCTGGAGAGTTACATGTGTGTGTGTGTCAGTGTGGGCGTGTGAGAAATGAGAGGGATGTGTGTGTGCTCACATTCCAGTCGATGGTGGAAAAGAAAGCGTGGCGTTTGATCTCCTCCACTCCGTCGGGTCCGGCCCCTAAAGACACAGATCACTCCGGTTCAGTTCACCTGGCACGTTCATTTTTATTGTTTTCAGAGGATCAACACATTCACACATTTTTCTCTCAGTGGGTTTCCAGCATGTGATTTAAGTGGATGCCAAAATGTTAACAAGCTCAAGCAAAGCGAGTGGCGCAATGTGAGGATCAACACACCTCATTTTCTTTCATTGTAACAGGTTCGCGCTCACACATTCGGCTTCGATGCACCTTACCTAGTCTGTTCGCAGGGTTACGTTTAAACAGCATTCTCAGCAAACTCTGGGCTTCCAAACTTAGGAACTGCGGCATTCCCAACTTAGCTCTGGAGTGGGGAGAAGAGCAGAAAATGATAGCTGAATATGGACAAAAAGAAAAGCTACAGCTGATGAGTACTTACAAACTTATCTCACTTCTGTCACACTTTTAGTGTTGTACAAAATGACTCACTTGAGAATCATGTTCATGGTCTCATTGCGATCTTTCCCTTGGAACGGTAATGTCCCCGTTAGCATCTCAAACTGCAAACACACAATCAAAGAAACAGAATATAATCAACATTTTTTCAGCCTAATGAGTTCATATAAACGTCAAAGCAAATACAAAAAAGAGACAGTTTCTGTACCATAAGTACTCCCAGAGACCACCAGTCCGCACTCTGTGTGTGTCCTCTCCTGTTGACCACCTCAGGGGCCATATACTCCACCGTACCACAGAAGGAATACGCCTTCTTATCAGCATCTACTGACTCTTTACTCAAGCCAAAGTCTGCACAACAGCAATGTAAAGCAAAATGGTAAGACAGTCGCAGCAAGTAATAACACCACACAGAGCTTTTATTCTTTTAGGTGATGGCATAAGAAACATAAAAATAGCTGCTGAGGAAAGTCAGCCTAAGGAGGTCATGAATCTATTCTTAGCAGACACATTTAATATGAAACAGTTTAATTACAGGCTATTAACTAGATCACACTATTCAATTACTCTTTCGTATTTTTACAATAAAAAAGTCAGTTATTACATGTGCATTATGTTTATTTAGCAGTAAGTCAAAAACATACCTGTTAACTTTATGTGTCCAGCTTCATCAAGTAAGATGCTGAAAGACAAGAACAGGTTTTCCATGGAGGTGAGCTTCAAACAACACAACAATGACAGTACTTAAGTCATCTCATGCCTTTGGTGTCGACAACATTTTTGCAAATTTGTTCTTCATCCCACAGTGACAGTTTGTATTTTTTGAAGTGGGGTTGTATGAGGTACTCGTCCATAGCAAGTGTATTGCCTACAGTAGATGGCTGTCAGCATACCCTGAATTAGGAGACGTAAGCTGGAGTACTGCCAATAAATCTAAGCTATGTCCTGTTGTGCATGGGGGCAGCAGCAAAATGTATTTTAGTCACCTAAAAAAATCAATATCAGTTCATGTGTACGCTATATTTATAATGTTTTCTCCACTTTACCTTGCTGCTGGCAGCTCTTTGTAACGGGTAGCTGAAGCTGTTATCTGTGCTCTCATCAAAGCATCCAGACTTCATTGACAAAAACAGTAATTGTACCTTGTAGAACACAGGAAAAACTGGTCTACTGCTGCCTCAATGACTTTGGTGAATCTGAACAACACGCTTTAAAACACCAAAGTCACACAATAACACAAAAAAACTAACCAATCAAGGCAGCAGTAGCACAGATGGATATAGCGGCTTAGCTCCCCAGCAAAAAGGACTGTGACAGCATGGTAAAGCAGAAAAATATTCTAAATATAGTGCACATCTAAACCGATTTTGACTTTTTAGGTGGCTAAAATACTTCTTGCTGCTGCCCCTGACCACAGCAGTACATTGCTTAGCTTCTGTGGCAGTACTCCTGCCTGCTTCTCCAAACTATGGACTATGGATAAGCACCATACAACCCCACTTCAAAAAATCTGAACTATCCCTTTAAGTTCTGGACATATTTAATGGACTGCTATTCATGAGAAACAACAGATCACAGTTCTCCACTCAAAGCAACACTGGAAACATCCAGTCACAGATTCTGAAACTACTCAGGCTAAAGTCTGGACTTAAGTCAAGCGATGTTACATCCTGTTGGCTGGTACAGGTCTGTGTGATAACATCTGTTCAGTGTTGTTATGGGCTGAAATGACTAGTGGAACATAGATGAGGGGGTTGGCTGTATATGGGGGAGGCTGCCTGCCAACTACTGTAAAACACTACGACACATTCATCCTGAAGAGAACAGAATGATGCCACCACTTTGACTCCAATACTGAGGAGTAATTCTGGACATCACTCCTTTTAAATGATGACAACCAAACGGTCTATGAATTGTAGTCAGCTGTTTGTCACATGATATTAAATGTCTGTGTTCGATGCATGCAATATATGGGCAAGATATAAATTCTGCATAATGCATAATGTTCTCTTTATGACATAAGGACAACAATGTTGCTGTTGTTCAAAAGCTCATCTTGGGCATTGTTTTTGAACCGTAAGATATTCATGGCGAATGACCCAGTAGAAAAATAATAATAGAAACATTTTCAGTTTTAAATGTTAAATCACAGTCATGTCTGACAAATGTATGAACTTTCTAAAAATAATAAGGAGTAGGTGTGGATGGCCAGAGCTGTACAGTTTATATGTATAGATCAATAATTATCAGTGGTAATTGTGTCTCTACAGTTGGAAGGAGTTCAGAGATGACGATGGGGTGTGAGTGTGAGGGGTCAAAGGTGAAGGTGAGGTCTAGGATTCATACTTCTCTGGCTTGAGATCTCTGTAAACTATGCCCAGGCTGTGCAGGTGGTCGAGGGCCAGGGCCAGCTCTGCAAGGTAGAATTTCACATCTTCCTCTGTAAACATAACCTGATAAGAACTGGACAAATTTACTCTCTGAACTAAGAAGAGGAGAGAAATTCAGCAGCAAAGAACAAAAAAAAGACACAACTTCAATATTAAGCTTCAGTAACCACAAACAGAGAAAACAGAGTAGCATTATTGTCACAATATCAACATTTCAAATAAGTTACACGACTCAGCAAGCTGTTGATTTGACATTGCCAGCAGCTAACGCTTTGGTTCTGAGACACGCTTTCAACACAAGGTCTATCAAGAGAACAATCACACATTGTCTGAGTTCCCTGAAAGCATTTGAAAAGAGCTGATCCGAGCCTCTAACTGACAAGCAACCGATGATCTAAAAGCCAATAAAGATTCCAAGAAAAGCACACGCGTTTCCATGAGGAATTCAAGTCATAATTTGAATAAAAAGCAAACAGAAAAGAGGGGAGACAAATGACTTGGCGGGGCTTGTGCTCTTATAAAATAAATTAAACATTTATGCATGCTAAATTTGCACCTGTTCCATTTGTAGCTGTCAGCATCACAATTCCTTCGGGCTTTTAAGAAGAACATTGTGGCCGCATGTGTAGTTCAATTTAACAAACATGTTTAAAACATTAGCGATTCAAAAAAAGGGCTGTTAAATACTCGAATGATATGCACTTTTCTTTTCACACAGAACATTTGCAAATAATCTTGAAGTATAATGAGACATAAAGCAACAGGACGTCAGCTTACCTCTTTGGATAAGCGAGTGAATACATCCCCTCCCCTGAGAAAGTCCAGTATTAAATACAGTTTCCCTTCTGTCTGAAAGGCTGGGAGACAAGGAAACAAGTCAATTACCTGCAAGCTAATCGCGTTTCTGACTTCAACAGAGACAGTCAGGGTGACACGAGTAAACACGATAATTCACTTAGCAACAGCTTGATGACATTACCGATGATGATACGGATAATGATGAACCTTTTGTTTTCAATCATTGTTTTTATGTGTATAACGGCAATGTAGTGTATAAAAACAGATCTAATAATAAATTTGACTATTTGGAACCATTTTCTGCTCAATAATTATGTCATAACCCTCAAAATATTCTGATAAATGATACTGCAAATTAGGGCTGGGACGATGTGCTTATCTCCAGATTCAATACTGTCACAACACTTGGGTATGAGTTATTATGTATTGCAAATCTTTAAGTAGTGCTATTTGATACTGTGATTTATAAGGGATTTTTAACTACTCTTGTTAACACAAGACCATGGGAAAAAGTTGAATCATACATGTGTTGTGTATGGTCAGGAGCAACTTGTACAGCTCTGCTTAGTGATTCTTTTACATCTGACTTAACCTCATAGGAGATTTAAAGGGATACTACACCCACAAAATGACCATTTGTAAATCAATTGCTCACCACGTATTACATTAAAATTATGAAGAAAGCTTTGTTTGTCCCGCATGCCTCCACGTTGAACAGAGAATCCAAAAAAGGTGAACATTCTTGATGAATTGAAGTCATTGGGGGCCACTTGTAACAACAGTGAAACTATATCAAAGCATCTATTCACAAACTCCCACACACCTTGTGCAGTATAATCACTGTCTCATGTATCTTGTCTTACGCTCAGTACTTTCCAAATACATGCATTTTAGGTAAAACGTTACAACATAAAAACACTTTCGCCTACAAGTAGCGTGCCCTGAGGTTGTACTTGCGTATGAGCTTGCTTCTCAGCCGTGCATGAGACTGTTTGTACAGAAGTGATTTAAATCAGAATGTTAAAGCTTAAATGCATGTGTTTGAAAAAGTACTGAGCATACGACTGGATAAATCTGCTTTGGGTTATACTGCAGGAGTTGTGTGAGATTGTTAAACGTGGCCCCTGTGTTCTTTAATTCATGTTTTTAATTCAGTTTTCTTCTTGAAATTAAGGTAGCACCGGTGAGTGACTAATATACAAATGCTCATATTGCAGGCGAAGTCTTGTCTCTGAGAAAAACTTCCTTGATGATATAACATACCATCAGTCAAAGGTATAAACCATGTTTTGAAAATCTGTATTTTCTACCACACTCTATGGATGAAGGTCTTTGCAGATAAAATGAGCAATTGACTTTGTGATGCATTTTGCTTTCTCTGAACAGCTAGGTAGTTCATTCAATGTTCCCTCCAGGGTCAGTTGGCGAGCTGCAGGTCTTTTGGCTAATTCTACATTTAGCTCTGGATGGTATCAGGCAAGATGGGCACTCATGTTGGTCATATTACCACAATATGATACCTGCCTATGACAGAGTCTGCATGCAGCTTTAGCCATGTCAAGATCTGCTTTTCCTTGAATTGTGTGAAACCTTAAGTATTTCAATATTCTGGCTTTAAAATGTGAGGGTGCAGGTTGTGTCCCCGCGAATTTCTGATCATCCGGCATTTTCAGCTTTTTTGCTTCAGCTTTGTTTTTTTTTAACCAGATATGTCATCATATTACTCACAGATTACAACAATAAAAGCTGTAACTTCTCTCGACCTCAGAGCAGACTAAAATGAAGCTACTGAACTTAAATCATTCAGGCAGTGATTAAAAAAATTGCAATACTAAAAGAGAAACTTTGGTATTTTTAACCTAAACTCTATTTTCCCAGGTTTTTTGTGTTTACGTGACTAACAGAGAAAATGTTTTTTGAAATCGGTCCAGTACTGAGAGAAAGAACAGTGCAGCTGGCAGCAGCAAAACAGGCTGCAATGTGACCTCTAGGGCACATTGGCAGCATCAATGTACGTCCACTGAAAGTGCTTGTTTTTGCAACTGACAGGCTCAGATTTTTATGAGCAATGAAACATTATGGATCCCTACAGAGAAATTAAACATTTGTTCTTGGCTTTCACTGATCCGGACTGTTTGTTATTGCGTGAAACCAAGTCTAACTCAAGAAGAAGTCTCGTTCTGAGATCTCATACATTTCCATATTGTCGAAATCAGATGAATATTCAGCTCTTACATTGAAAATATTTAAGATAACACGACACAACATGTTCTAAGCTCCACCACAACAACCTCTTCCAAGCCCTCCTTTCTCCAACTCTCAATAACGTTTCCACCGTTGTTTTTCCAGTAACAAGGCACCTCTTGAAAGATTTCAGAACGACACTTCTTCTTGAGCGAGACTAGGCCACACACACTAACAATCAGACCAGCAAAAGGTAGGGAAAATGTTTAATTTCTCTGTAGGGTCTTTTCCATAATGTTGTTCGATACTTTTAATAACAATCTGATCCTGTCAGTGGCAAAAACAACTTCTTTTAGTGGACATAATTGGACAGTGCGCACATGCTCCGAGTGGTTACACTGCTGCCTGTTTCGCCGCTCTCTCTCAATACTTGACCAATTTCAAGAATTGTTGTTTGAATTAGTTACCCTGGAAATCCAGAGTTCTCGCGAGAGCACAATTTGAATTTGCTCAGCGAGTCACTCTTGCAATCAGTAATGATGCTCATTACCAATGCCGTTGGAGCCGAGCTGCACCAATCACATCAGCGAGCTAAACAGATGACGACAGCGCTGTGATGACAAAGTCCAGAATCAGTCAGTTAACATTGCAAGATGGCTACAGATGAACACCAGTTGTTTGAAACGGCTTTGGCCGCTACAATGAACGAGTTAGACTTGGCTTTTTCTCTAAAAGAGGAACAGAAGACGGCGTTCGAATCTTTCCTTTGCAAGACGGATGTTTTTGCGGTTTTGCCGACCGGATACGGCAAGAGTCTAATCTACCAGCTAGCTCCACTGGTAGCGCTCTGGATACCTCACCCCGTGTATTGTTCTGATTGGTCGTAGTGTTATCGAATTGCGTGCAGTGATATTTTCAAATGCATGCTTGGTGCCACCCCTCGAGTTGGACCATTTGCATTACTCATAGCCAGACCCTAAATCTTTCTAGATTTGGGTCTGGATTTCCAGGCTATGAATTAGTCGCTTAGACACAAAAACATGGGAAAAAAGGTCCAGATTTAAATGAAGTTTTCCTTTAATTGATTTTTTCCCACTACTAGTGTTTCTTTAATGCTTGCACACTACGTAAATAAGACTTTCTCTTACCGTAGTGCAATTTCACTATGAAGGGATGATTGACTTCCACTAAAATGTCTCTTTCCATCTTAGTGCGAACTCTGTCCCTGACTGTAGAGACAAAACAGGAAGGGACAGTGAGCGAGAGAGAAATTCAACACAGAGGACAGAACATACTGGGCGATTTGCGCCGCAGTATTTTGCAGATGGAAAACAAAGTTGTGTTACCTTTCAAAGATGCCTTTTTTAGAACTTTCATTGCATATAACTGACCAGCATCTGGACCCACGATCTTCCTGACAAGAAATACCTGAGAGAGCAGGATAAATTTAGAAAGATAAAAACACTGCTAGACTGATGGAAACCTTTGATTTGTCTGCAGCATTTCCTCACCTTGCCGAAAGAGCCCTGGCCGAGGACTTTGAGCAGTTCAAACTGAGACGGATCAGCTTTCTCACAGCCCTCTTTCACATGGTGGGTGATAGGAATCTCTTTATATGTCCCTTCATCCTACACAAACAATATCAGTATGAGACCGCCACACCAAACTACAGATCAGACATCCTACATACACGCACGTATGCCCAAAGACCTCAAGCCCATCATTACTTACACAGTGTGAGAAAGACTCTCCCTCCTCCATGGGCTCGTCCATGATCTCATGTCCATTGACCTGCAGCAAAACCAAATAATTTCATCAGAGTCTGCAACAGTAATCACTTTCACAAAGCTTGTTCATCCTTGTTTTCAGCCGAACAGGACTATGAGTGCAGCTGCTGCACGCCCACATGTATGACGGAAGACTCAACAGATGAAATCAGTGAGTCACATGCAATAACAGTGCGCTTTCACTTTTCCAACTCGAGCTCTATTTGTTGTCAAACAGTATGGAGTCCATACTCTAAGCCTGTCCAGCTGTCCAGCTCTCATCCTGTCCCTATAAAGCCCCTCATTATTAGCATTCTAGCTTAATCCCCAGCCAGAGCAAAAACAACATGTCTGACTGGCTCTGAGAGTCTAATGTTTGCTGCGGCTGTAGTCAGCATTCACCCTCTTGAGGACAAACTGGGGTCCTAGCCCTTTTAGGGCTTCGGGCTGATGGAAGTGGCAAGATGCTTTTTATTTTTTTTTTCCAAGACCACAGATAGACATGCTTTGTTCTACTCACAGTTACATTTAGGAGCCTGATTCATGCCTCTCTTTTGTTGGTTCAAATAGCCATACACTGTGATATTGTCAGCAGAGGAATGTCAGATATTTCAGCATCCGCAAGTAAATCAGACAATAAACTGACCGCTGTAACATTAACCAGGTCTGCATATTTCAATTCTGTGCTGAAGCTCAGCCTGCATGATGTATTCAGTCCAGTGTGTTTGTGTGTTGAATTCCATCAAGCCTCTGAAGAGGGGGGATGAGTCATAGCGCTACGCAAACCCACTCAGTGGGTGGAGCCACCAACATACACTCACGTACATCCACAGAACAGAGGCCAACAAACCAATATTTTAACACTACAGAATAACATTAACAACATAAACATTCAGATCAGTCAAAATGTACACTAAGGAGCAAGATCTAACACGGAAAAAAAATGTCAAAATGTAAGCCTTGGTGCATCTCTGAAGTATAACATCCAGGCTAGCCAAAAGCCAGGGCAGTGCTTGTGTCATAATTCACACATACATTTTCACTCCCACCTTTGCTGTGGATCATCACGGCTTGTAACAGAGTGCAGCCTACACTTGCAGCACAACCAAGCGAGCCTTTTTCAGCCATTTGAAAAGAAGTCTGACAGCCATACATAATATCATCTCACAATCACTGATACCGCTGGCATGCAGCACTTTGATTACATATCATCTTCAAAGGCATACTGATACAAAGTGCATTAACACCTAATATTAACTCATGTGCCGCTGTTATCTTGGCAGCTTTCAAATGTGCAGCAAACAGCAGATTAAGGTGCTTATTTGTTGCATGAGTCGGAAAGACTTTTTCAAACACAGTAGTATTTGGGGCATAACAGTTAATGAATTATTCAATGTTTCCATGCCCCCTACATAAACTGAGCTCCTTCAACAGATTGCCAAAAAGAGTACAAATGCTGTGGCAGAAGTCTACCAAACTATCACAGGAGGGGAGTTAAGCTCAACAAAGAACGGCCTGGGTCAAAAGTGTATGTTGCAATAGCTTTCAGCTGGCTTTAAAACAGTCACAGCAGTCAGACAGACAGTTCTGGACTGTAGGTGTTAAAGACTGCAAAGAATGCCAGAGATGGAAAGGTTTAGGATGTCAGGTTGGCTTTGCTGCTCAGAAAAAAAGAGATCTCATTGTGGGGCCCTTGTGAAAGCAAACCTGTCCACAGATGTCACAACACAGCATTCAGAACAGTCTTTAAAAAGGTATCACTGGTTTCATTTAATGACTTAAGATGATAAATTAGCCCATAATTAATACAAGGGTTTATATTCCATTAAGAGATCCCTGTTGTTATGAGCTGGTGGAAAGAGTATGTAGCGGTAATGTTTAATCACAGCTTCACTCTGCTAATGCACTTAATATACCATCAGCTGGATAGATGAATAGTTTTATCACATTATGAGTTATTATTAAGTAGCTTACACACCAGGAGTTAAAGCCAATAACAGCATTACTAATTCACTTGTGCTGCTGACAAGCCAGCCCTCACTTGAGAAGACGTCCGAGCACATTTAACCCAGCTAGTGCTAAACTTTAAATAAATTAAACGTTGCTGAAATAGTCTATAACTTTGCTGCAGAAACATTAAAACACTTTACCAGCTCCTCGTTAACAAGACGGTGAAGGCTGAATAAAAACTTGTCCTCAAGTTTCAAGCCTGCAAGCTGTCAGCTAGCATGCTAACTACATGCTAATGCTACATGCGCTAAGCTAGCTATGAGGCAAACTCCTCTGGAGAAGTGTAAATAACAACAAAAGCTAAGAGGAGGTCATGTGTCATTGGGTTAAGAGTCCGTCCTCTGTGTGGAATAACAAGCGGTCGCGAAAGCCCGGACGAGCAGCTATTAAAGTAACAAATCCGGACAGTGCAACAAAAATAAACATCTAAACCAGCTGTTAGCATTAGCTAGCGTGTTAGCATGCATCACGGTGCGCTGCAGGTCGTGACGCGAATTTAAGCTCTACCCAGGCTCGCAGGGCAAGCTAACTTAACGGGACAGCACAAGCCGAAAACAATGTTAAGCGAATTAATACGCAAGGCACGCATTTATCAACTCACCTCACTACTAACGCTGTTTACCTCCATCTTATGCCAGGATTCCTCTCTAAGTCTAAGGCATCCTAGTCTACCTAGACCCCCGCTCCACGTTGCATGTCTTCCCCTCTGTGGAAGTCCGGCTGTTCTGCTTTGATGATCAGATCCAAGCTGTGTGGCTGCGCACCGCTATCGGGATGGGATCGGGGGGTCGGTGCGGTGAACAGTTGATGCCGATGACTGGACCATACGCTCGCCGAGAGCACCGCTACCCTGCCATGGATGCGAATATGGCGGCTATCGTGGTACCTGATCGTCAGTGAATGAGAGTTTATTGACGTATTTATGACGCAATTCAGTTAAGGATTTCCCCCCGTCCAAACCAAAGCAACGGATCTCGAGATAGAGAGGAGGGAGAGAGGACGTGGTGGCGTGGGGGGGGTCTTGATGCTGGATGACATGCTGCGTGTGACATACATGCATCCGGGTGATGAACCATTTGCTGGCGACTGGAAACAAGTCACATGGAGTTTAATTTACGGGTTGACGCAGGATAAAATTAGGGAGCAAAACAGACACCTCTTTTGGCGAGGCGTAAATCTAAGCCTCTGATCTTAAAGAGGTGTAAGTTGAATGTTTTAAAGCCACTGTTTCATAAGCCCGTCCATCCCTGGTCCAAGTGGAAATAAGAGGCTTAAAGCTCATCCACTTTCCCTCCAGCTTTGTCTCTCCCACTCACAGGCACTAAGTCTTTGTGTTGGGAGGTAATGTCATATACACTGTATGTCAACAATTGTTTATGCTACATCACAATTTATAGTTTAAAACACATTTTAATCTCATCTGGCAACTATTACTGACAATCAACACTGGACAGTCTGTGCTGCTTTGTTCAAAATATGACAGTAAGGTCACAATGGACATAACCTTGAGGTTGAAGGACAGGTTTAAGTTCAAATATTTCACCTCACATATGAGAATAAGCCCAGTGAGTGCCATCAGAGTCACTGGCGGACTCTGGGACAATGGGCCCCTATGCACAGATATGCAAAAGGCCCCATCACCTCTCCTTCATATGAGCGAGACGTGCAGACTTTATGGTGGTTTTGCGTCTCTTTGAAGTTCTTGTGCATGTTTTTAAAGGTTTTGTGTCTTTCTGTAGTCGTTTTGCGTCTCTTTAAGGTAAGTATGTGTATTGTAATGGTTGTTATGTGTTGCTTTGGGGTCATTTTGTGTCCCTTCGTGGTTGCATTTCTGTGGCCGTTTTGTTTCTCTATAAGGCAATTTGTAATCTTGTGATTGTCGTGTGTCTCTTTGTTTTGTAGTTAATTTGTGTCTCTTTGCAGTGCCTTTGCATCTCTCCGTGGTCATTTTGAGCATTTTCCTTGTCAGTACGTGTTAGTTTGCGACATTTAGAAGGTGAAGGCCAAAGGGCCACCTGACACTTTGGGCCCCTGAGCCTGTGCCCGACAGGCTCTTTCAGTAATCCAGCCATGATCTGAGTTATTGTATAAGAATCATGTTGTTAGAGCAATTTAATAGCTGCAATGTTCTTGTCTGCTTGTGCAATCTACAAAAAAGATCAGCCAGTGGTGTGTGTCAACTTAATTCTTTTTACAGTTAAGGCTTTAAAAATATCTGCAGTCTTTTTTTCTTTCATTTAGGATGAGCTGATATATAAGGGAAGTGTCACTTCTGTCACTAAAACACAAAGCCACATAGATAAGTTAGAGGTCGTTTATTGTTCTCTCTGGACTGGTCCAGAGCAAGGCGAATGATATGCAGTAAAAAAGGCATTTGTCAGCCCAACAGTCGTAGTGAAGCATCAATCCACAGGCACTAGGCGTGGAGCATGAGTTTACCAG
Source organism: Epinephelus moara (assembly GCF_006386435.1). Classification (NCBI taxonomy): domain Eukaryota; kingdom Metazoa; phylum Chordata; class Actinopteri; order Perciformes; family Serranidae; genus Epinephelus; species Epinephelus moara. The sequence goes on from NC_065509.1 coordinate 13,800,121, forward strand.
AGTGTTTGTGTAAATGTAACACCGTATAGTCCATGTAGTCTAAGACCAGCTTCTGTGTGGCTTATGGAAACATCTGTATGAGTGGATGTGAGCTGATGTACATGAGATAGTCACTTTTGTTCTGTAACTGCCTCCTGCAGTTGCTCCTCTGATGCAGAGGGCTCAGTAACTTCAGTTGCTGTATCGTCTTTGTTCATGGTGACCAGTGGGACTTCTTCGTCCGCCGGGGTGGGTGGAGGCTCCGCACTGCTCGCAACACTTGCTGGGGAGCCGTTGTGATTGGAGGATGTGTCTGCAGGCTGTGTTCCTCTCTCCACAGTCATGTCCCAGTCCTGGTCTGAAGGCTGAGGTAGACTCGCCATGAGTTCCTTAACACACACACACACACAACAGCAGAGTAAAGGTGAGAAATGTGTTTCACTTCAAGCTGATGTTGTACTGGATCCTGTCAGTGTGTAAACATGAATGTGACTGTACCTGCTGTCTCTCCAGGTCATTGTTCCTCACAGCGCTAAGCAGGCTCTTCGTGAAGCTTGCAAGCTCGTCGTATTTTTGTTTTTGGTTCTCTAGCTCTATCTCTAAGAACTGCACTTCCTCGTGCTGTGACAGATGGATTCAAAGAAATGCAAAAAGTTAATTCACTGCTTGAGGTCTTTGTGAGTTACAATGATTTTATCTTAGCATCACACCAATTTTCATTCAACAGTAAAACGGAAGGATTGTAACTGCAGCCATCAGATTACACTTGGTCAAACTGCCATAGTCTTGTGTGTGTGCGTGTGTGTCTTCACCTTGAATTCCAGCAGGCTCTGCATTTGCTCTCGGTCTGAAGCCAATAAGTCACCGCCATCATCATCGTCATATTCGTCTTCCTCGTCCTCATCGATTACTTCGATCTTCTGTTTAAAAAAACCCCAAACAGATTAGATCAAATTATTATGAAACGTGTAAGTCTTATGGTGGCTATTATCTGCTATTGGTTTTATTCCTTAGGTTCTATTTCTGTAATTGACAGTATTATGTATTATGTATTATGTAAATTTTGTATTGCAGTTTTGGAAGAAAGGCGCTACATATATGTTGATTAGTTTTCTCTAAGAAACAAATCATACTCTTGTGTAAAGGAAAAACAAGTCTTTTACTGAGTCTTGTTTGTAGAATGCAGTGGCAACTGTGTTGTCTCAAAAAGTGCTGTAAGGATAATAGTGATTTAGCTCACACTAACCATGAAATACTAAACTGGTCTGGCGTTTCACCTTGCTATCTTTGCATTTTGTTTTGCCGCTGTGTCTCTTGGATGCCTGCTGTTTACGGTCTGACCTTGCTACTACCTGTTTATAAAGCCCTGGCCTCACCTGAGCACTGTGGGGGTACACACCCATAAACGTCCCGAACACAGAAAATAAGAAGAAAGTAAGAAAATACAGGCAGAGTCTCTGCAGATAAATACACACACTGCCACACACTGATTGGCTCATAGGTCATTATTGAGAGGGATTACTTCTGTATGAGTCTATATATTGTTTTATAGGGAAATCCTGCATAGAATTGATTTAGGTTAAAGTCAATAATGACAGAAACATGGCTTGGGAGAAAGAATCGCAGTGATATTTGGGTCCATATTGGATGAATCCTTTTAACTGATACCATCAGACCACTAGACCAGGCACTTCCTGCAAAGCTGCATTCTTAATCATTTAACTTGTGTTTTCCATCAGACACTGATAGGATACAATCTTATGTGAAATGCTGTCTAAAAAAGACAAATTATTGGATTTCGCTGGACTACAATCACTGAAATGTTCAATATAATTTGATCACTCAAAACACTAAACTATCAACAGTTTGCATTGAATAAAACTAAACTAAAACAGTTATGGTTTTCTCTCTAAGATAAAACAAAAAAATCCCAAACAGTTTGACTAAACGTGATAAAAAAAAGATATTTGACACAGGACTTGGGACTGAAAAACAGAAATAGATGACACTAGCCCTCATACATTTTATCACACTGGAGTATGGACTATTTTGCGATCAGCACCCATTCCTAAGTGGCTAAATCTAATGAGGCTGTACAGTAATTTCAAAGAAATAATGAAGTACCACATTATTGGCCAGTGGAGCAGCAGTGGACATATCTATTCCATCCTCTCCGTCTCTGTGTTGTGAGTCGATGGTGCCATCTAGAAGCCAGAACACCGCATGAATGCTGAGACACACAGTTTATACTGACTCAGGTGTTTGTGTGTGTGTTGTATCAGACAGCAGCCTAACCTTCAGACAGGCAGAGAGAGCCCTCATCATTCAAGTCATCTCCGAGTTCGGGCGTTCTGAGCCCCTCCTCGTCGGGGCTGAGGGCCACCGGAGATTCGTTTCCTGGAGATGAGGTTGAGAATACAGCAGGCCCACCTTTGGGTGGAGGGATTTCAATACCCATCAGACGGTACTTCCTCCGCCTGTTACTGATCCATGTCTGCCGAGTGGAAAACACAAAAGACAATGTGGTAAGTGTCACAGACGTGGAAGAAAAATGTTCAACTAAATTTTAAGGATATAAATCAGCACTTCAAAATGAAGTGTCCAACAATAATACCACCTGGAAACACTGGAGAGGCAAAGTTGTAAAGTCGTCTATTTCGACTTTAAGTCAGGACAAAAAAAATCACCAATGATAGTTACATTAAGCCTTAATTAAATAAGTTTTAAGTAGATGTTTAACTATTGCTATGATATGAAGATTATCCTGACAGTGACATAGTGTTTCTCTACATAGATTTTTCTTCCTTGCAATAAATATCCCAGTAAGTGAGATGGCAGTGGGTCATGTGTGTGTCAGGACTGCGACCCTATATTTAGTCCATCAGCATTCCTGCTGTGGCCCTGATATATAACGGCATGACTTTTACACAACTTTGAGTAAGTTAGTTAGAAAACTTCTCTGACCTAGAACAGTTGCTCTTCCCTGTTTTCTTCTAGCCCACTAAAGTTCAGACAAGTAAAATAGTCTTGTTTTCACTAAATGTCATAGACAAGTGGCCAGACAGTGTGAATAAGGCTCACAGCTCTCGAGGTCTACACAACAATTCACAGCTTCAAGGACACAGCAAAAATGTTATGCCAGGAGGGAACCCAAACTTTTCTAGATTTCTCTGTATTTGTTCAACACTGGGAGTATTCAAAACGAAAGCTTAACCTGTGGAGTTGGTTACCTTGACTATTTCAGTGTCTACATTGAGTTGGTTCGCTGCAGCTGTGATCTTTTCCCTGCAGACTGAGCCCAGGCTGGTCATGCCTCGGTCCCAGTAGCGCTTCAGTTGGATGAGATCCCCGTCGCTGAACTGGGTCCGATCCTGCAGCTGAAAACACACACCTGTTAGACCTGTCTCACACTAGCTTTATTACATACCAGACAACATCAGTGTAAGAGTGTAATGACAATACAATAAACCTGTTACCCTTTAATGTTTTTTCCTATATAATATATTCACAATATTGTGTTTAAAGTGACAAAAAAGTACTAACTGTTCTCTTTCTGGAGTTGCTGATAACCCAGGGGGCAGCAGACACACTGACTAAAGTCTGCAAACAGAGACAGACACAGTCAGGTTAAGTCTTTCAATTCACTTTGAAGGAAAGCAGTAACAACATCAGTACCTGCAAAGACCTGCCCTACTCTCCCTCTGACTGGCTAGTGCTCGTTGCCCTCATTGCTTGGGTTCGTTAGGTTAGGGCAAGAGGAGTGAGATGGGTTATGATTAGGGTAAGAATGTCAGGGAAAAGCCCATTGGAAGCAGACTAAGGTAGAGCAGGGCCGGTCATTGCTAACCTAGGAAATGCAGATTTGCTTATCACCTACCTGTGAGCTGGATTCCCCTGTAAGTGAGGTCTGTGCTGTGACGGAGTAGCTGCCCTGAAGAGGTGTGTTGCTGTGAAGCAGTGTGGGTCTGGAGCTAGTCATAGGAGGTGTGTGGCTTCCCCTCAACACCGACACTTCAGCCGGGGTTGGGCTAGCTGACGTCTGCTCCCTCTGGATGTGTGTTTGCGCGGCCAAATTTGCCAACTCCTCTTCCCTTTGCCACTCATCTTCTTCATCTCCAGTTTCCATGGCGATGGAGAAGTTCTGACTGGCATCCAGAACATAGGGCGCAGGCCTATGACTCTCCTGGCTTTTCCGCGTAGACACATGACTTGACCTAAGTCTTTCTCCCTCGCCTCTTTCTGACAAGGTGAAGACCTGCTGGATACGAGGTGTCTGTTCAGAGGAGGGACCAGAGTTCTGTACCGGGAGGGAGACCCGAGTCTTCTGAGGAGCAGGTGGTTGAGGTTGGGGGTTGGAGTGAGGTCTGGATTGAGGTTGAGTTTGGGACTGTGGGGAGGAGGACCAAGGGCGGGTTTGCGCTGTACCGTACTGCCGAGTCCAGCTGTGAGGTACCACCCCTGCTCCTGCACTTACCCCTGCCTCTCCGAGGGATAACGTTCCCTTCCTGACTGCAGTGTAGACTAAAGGCCCTGAGGCAGATGTGAGGGGTGGGAGGTTTTGAGAGAGTGAGACAAGCTTGGAGTTGAGGGGTGAGGTGGTGGAGCTGTTTCGGCTCTGCAGGGCCCGGTTGATCAGAGATGAGGATGTGTGCGCAGAAAGCTCAGAGTCTGACTGAGATGGGGGGGCTGTGGGTCTCGGTCGGGAGCGAGGGACGGAGTTGAGAGAGTAAATCCCGGTCAGTATGACGTCGTTATTGTTGTTGTTGTTGTTGCTTCCGCTGCTGTGGGGAGAGGAGGAGGAAGGGGAGGAAGATGTTGACGAGAAAGAAGGGAAGGACGAGGATGGTGGGAGAAGGTGCACGCGATTCTGGATGTTCCGCGCCGCAGCCAGTTCAGCAGGAAGCAGTGCCCCCGCCGCCAGGCTGTGATTGGACAGTGAACCTCCGGGTAATGAGTGATTGGAGAGTATTCCCCCGGCGAGTCCGTGACTGGATAAGGAGTGAGACATGCCTCCATTCTGTTCTACCCTGGAGGCGAGCTTACGTCTTTTGTTGCCAACCCATGTCTGCGGGGAGAAGAGCAATCAGTTCAGTAACATCACTTAAAACACACATTCTGCAACGCACTACAGGGACTAATTCAACAAAGTGAGGATAATAATTCATGACTCGGCATTAGATGGAGAACTCACGGGGAAGAGACGAGACTCGCCGTCTCAATTACTTGCCCCCACTAAAGGTGCAACACAAATCAAAGGAAAGAGTTCTGCCTCACTCTCGCTCATTCACAAACACACAAGGACATTTTATGGGCCTACCCGGACCACACTGAAGTCCAGTTTGGCTTCCTGAGCACACTGCAGTATTAGCTGGAAGCAAGCCTTGCTCTGATTGGTCATCCCATTATCATAGAAACGTTCCAGGATCCTCTGCTGCTCAGCTGTAAAGACTGACCGCAGGTTCATCTGATAGACAATCACAAAGATAAAGAACACCCCAAAACTTTGTATTACACAGGAAGAGCTCAGTGACAGATTGTGGTAGATGATTAGTTTAAAGAGATAATGCGGTAAGAGCTAACTTAAAGTTCATGACACTTGTGCAATTTCCTCTATAATGGACTGCAGTATCAGGGGTTTTGTTTAATACTTTTTTGTTAAACATTTATTAAGCAAATGCATCAACTATGACACAATTCAATCCCCTGAGAGCGTCATAGTCTCAAGATTACAACTGCAGCAGTCATCCCTGTATTTTGTTTTCAATCTGTCAGATTTCAAGTCATGTCATCTTTGCCCCCCCTCGCTCATACTGGAATACAATTCTTGATATACTCACAGTCTGCAGGCCACGCCTCTGTGACCATGCATCCATTCTGCTACTGGAGGGGAACTCCATTCTGATACTGGAGGGGAACGGGGCAGCCATGCAGATCACAGCAAAACCTCCATGTTTCTAGATTTGCGCCGTTTTGATTGTACTCATCGTGTGTCTCAGTGCACCTGTCACACTGCTGGGTAATGAGGCTGAGGAGACAGCAAGGCAGACTTTGCTTAAGAGCGTGAATAAAAAGAGTATGAAACAATACCAACTCAACCTATGTCATTATGAGCATGAATCTGTACTAATACCAACAACAGACGAACAATCTTTTCTGGATCGAGATTGAAAAACTCACTTCCATCAAGTTGTAGACAACCAGTCAACACTTTGTCATATAATACATTACAGATTACATCAAGCATTGTAAGGCTGTAAAATATACAACCCACTGTCAGTCATAAAATAATAGGCTATGAGAAGCCGCGGTGTAGCATCAATAACACCATCAATCAAGCTAATATAATGTGTCTACAAGTTATTGTTCTAATCAGCTACTGAAAACCATTGTGCACTTGCATTAACCATAGTCACAATTACACACATATTAATTACAAGTTATACTAGTCTTTTCAGCAAAAAAAACGAAATAGTATAATAATAATATTAATAACAATAACATAATAATGTATCACAAGCCTATTCAAGTTAATATTTCAACTTCAAATGTTGTTTATTGAAGCTTTTTGATGACATAATTCAGTTTTAACATGCCTGCGTGTACAAACAATACAGACACAGTGATATACGACGTTAAATAATTTGCTTTTTGTGAACACAGCTTGCTTTTATCTTTCAAAGTGCCACACACATAGCAATATTCATTTATGGGATACACTGTTGTTAATGTGTGTTGCGTTTGCACCCTACAATAAACGTCGGAGAAAAGAGAAAAGCAGCAACCAGCTCTGATAAAGTAACAACACAGCACTTCCAGAGAGCTGAAAACTCTGGGATAAGTTGTAAATACAGTAGTTAGTAGTCAGTAGTGGTTTGATAAAGACAGAAACGTTACATACGGGAATGTTGTGCGACCAATAAGCATCCAGCAGGTTTATTTTGGCAGGCTGACTGCGCATGGCTACAGTCAATATGGAAACATTACGGAGCGAATTAGCGAACAAATTGTGGGCACGTCAGATTAGTATGCCACCGAGGCAACAGCCTGGGGATTCACAAACACTATCCCCACACGGGAACAACATGCCATAACTTTACGCCAGCGAGCCAGACAGTAAACAAGACGGGTAAGCGCCGACATCACCACAATGGCCATACAAACAGCACACGTTAGCTTGCAGGCCCGAGCGGCCATGTCTGAGCCAGCCCAGCGTTAGCTAGCATTAGCATAGCTTTCCCCATGGATAGCTGCAGCTAAACTTTTCCTTCAAATCTGTGATTTCCCGACCCTGGCATGGTCCTTCTCGCTGACCCTGCCCGCGAGCGGATACGAACCAGAAACGAGTCGCGGTACCCCTTAGCGAAAAGTAGAACCACTTTGCCTACTTACCATTTTTAATGTCAAAATCAGACGGACGTTCAAATTCAGCAGATTTCTTCACCAGTCCCCTTTGCTAGACAATGAAATCAGAACGTCCGATCATCAATTCTAATCATGATTGTGACGTAGCGGCAGACAGGAGCCAATGGGAGCTCAAGATCATCGCTGTGACATTCGGAAAGGGCTGAAAACTGAGCACCGTGGTCCCGCCCACCATTGACTTTGTTCAGTGGGCTGCTGGAGGAGGAGGTCACAGACATGGAAGCAGCTCAAAGTTTGGATGGGAAATGGTCTGTGTCCTCATCACCTCAACATGCCAAACTATCATTAAAGTGTTTGTAGTTTAGTTAAAGCTGTGCTTGGATGTACAGCAAACCCTGAAGATGTTTAAGTGGACTGTATCACTGCAGGCTATAAAACATGTCACTGTTTAATCAGACAGCAAATGATGTGTTTAGATTTCAGTCTCTAACTTTTCATCTATTATTAGATGTAATGATGACAGGAAAAGGCTGTTTATTAGTGATGGTTTTGTTTCTATTTCAAAGGTAAATGTTAAAATAAGCATTTTTGAAATTACAGGTTTACATTACATTTACATTTACATACACTGTAAACTTTGTACAACATGCTTTGGCAATACTGCACTTAACTTTAGTCACACAAATAACAATTGTATTACTTTTTCATATTAATAATCAAATGATAGAAAGTATGACAGATGTTTTAGAAAAATAATTCAAAGTCATCTGTCATCCTTAAGTAAGGTATACTGCACCTTCAGCAATTACAGCTGATTTAGGTACTGTCTTATTACAGCCTGATAGCTTACTGGCAGTTTATTAGTTTTATACTTTATACTCTCCAAAATGGCAGCTGAGACAGTCCCTTGTGTGGATGTGAGCTCTTGAGGTTTGAGTTTTTTATGTGTTGGGTGTGGTTTTTCCTCTTCATTTACATTCTGAAACTGGTTGTTCCAAAGATAAGGTCTGAATTAGGAAAGAAATCTTTTAGGTTTTCAGCTCCTAATGTTTCGAACAAGCTTCAGTCTGAACTACATTTACACGCACTGATTCCTTTGACTGATTTTAAAGAGAGAGTGGAATCTTTGGAGTCCTGGCTTTCGGTCTGTGAATGTTTTATCTGATTGTATGAGTGTTTGTTCATGTTTTTCTAATTATTGTCAACTGTAACTATGTGACTGTATCACTGCTGTCTTGGCAAAGTCTCCCACGAAAAAGAGATCCCCCATCTCAGTGGGACTAACCTGGTTAAATAAAGGTTAAAGTAAACAAAATATATTAGGAAGACAGAAAGACACAGAGCATGAATAAAGAATTTGGCGACAGCAATTCAAACTATTATAATAAATGTTTTCTTTTTTTAACCAGGTTAAAACAAAAAATCATTTCTGAGTTACCTTGCCAATAACATAAACACAACTATATTTTCATTTGAAGAACATTGTACATCATTATTATTACTTCGTGGAGCAGCCCTGTCTGTTTGAAGGAGCTACATGGCATCCTGCACTTTGAAACAAATTTGTTTTGTCTGTTTTTTTCCGTGTAAAAGAAATAAAGTCATTTTAATATATAATCAGTGTGTTTTGTGATCTGTTCCTATATATGTGTGTCTGTGTTTGTGTATGCTTACTTTTTTGGTAGGGGTCACCAGCGCTGTAGTGGAGGGTATACACAGGTATACCGGGTACACACTCCTCTTTTTCTGGCTGTTTAGGGCCTATAGCATACCCACCTATCAGCCAAAAAGTTACTGGATTATATAGGAGAGTATACCCTCTTCCTCCTCAGTTTAACTACAAGTATCATTACACCACAGGGTGTCACATATTCATTCTCTTTATTATTATTCCCAGATTAAGCTATTTACACACTTAACTGCACAGGCAATTATACAGACACTGCTGAAAATGGTGTTGATGGTTGTTGTAGTCTCACCATAACAATGTTTTCTAGTTTGCTCTTTGGTATCTTCCCCTTTGTTTTGTTTCATTTTGAGGTATCCAACTATCTATCTATCTATACATATATATTTGAAGTGAGTTGGGTGGTGGTGGTGTGTGTTGAGGGGGGATGCTGCTCCAATCCATGACGTCACCTGTGTCCCAGGTGCGCAGCAGGGGGCGCTGTTCCTTACAGCTGAGCCCATGCACCGAGCAGCAGCGCCTGACAACTGATGCTGATTTCCTCATCCACAGATGGTGAACTTAAAAAACCAGCTGACATGTAAGCATCACCTTGCCGTGTGATGTAGCACGCGCTCCCAGCAGGCGCAAAAAAAGAAGTACGCAGACAAAAACAGCCTTCAAATATATATGTATAGCTATTTAAAGACTAATGAGACGAATTATGAAAAATACAAATAATACAATCATAAAATGAAATATTATTATTAATACCTTAGTGCACTGTATATATGATTTATCATGGTGAATAGGCTATGTGAATTTCATGAAAGGGTTGGTTAAGTTATTTTTGCGTGCACCCTTGCCTGTCTCTGTATGCATGTGTGCATGTGTGTGTTTAAGGCAGGGGGGAGACCGAGGGAGAGATCCTCCCTATATGGTGTGCGTTGCACCATTCCCTGGTCTGTGTTATGAGTGGTGGCCCTTGTGATGCTGCAGCGAGGCGGGCGGGAGGAAAAAGAGGAGAGGGGAGGGGTCGCTCCATCCCCTCGCGCCCACCGAATCCACTTCTCACAGCGCGCGGGCTGCTGGCGGGAAGGCACGAGGAACGGAGAGAGAGAGAGTGAGGGAGCAGAGCGAGGGAACGAGAAGGGAGGGAGGGAACGGAGGAGAGCGAGCGTGTGTGTGCGTGTCTCCCCGTGTGTGCGCGTGGATTGCACCACCGCATCCCGTTCACCGTTTCTGCAGGCGGCCATGCTCTGATGGAGAGAATAAAACTGACAAAGCTTTCTTTTTCCTCAGATTTAGCCTCCGCCGTGTCATTCCAGATGTGACTGACAAGTCGTTTTATGTCGCCCGCATTGAGTCCTGTGCCGTTCATCTCGGAGAGACTGTGACACCATGGCTTTGGTTATGGAACCTATAAGTAAATGGACACCAAAGCAAGTGCTGGACTGGATGAAAGGTAAATTTCAGATCCCTTAATTGCATCTGGTTGATTGTGTTCACTGTGGTTTAAATGATGCTGATGAAGATGATGATGATGGTGGTGGTGAGCAGCGGAGGGCCACACTGTGTGCATGTGTGTGCTCCTTATCCAAAAAAAAATACCTGCAGGCTGACGTGTGATTTCAGCCGCTGGAGCTGACTAGTGTGAGACTGATTAAAGTCACCAAAGTGGAGTGGATGCGTTTGAGCCGGTGCAGTGAAATGGATGTCCCCAAGAAGCAGGGAGTGGAGGCTCAGCATTCTGTCATCTCGCTTGCTTGAGAGCGCATCCCTTCGCAAGCCAAGCCTATAGGCTGCTGCTGCTGCTGCTGCTGCTGATGCTGACTCCATCAGCAGCAGCAGCAGCAGCAGCAGAGCTCCCGTCAATGAATGTGGAAGATATGTCATCTGCTCTTTCACTCACTGCCACATGCTCCGAGCCCACATCGCCACTCGTTGAATGTGTGCGCTTGTGCCTGCGTGCACGCGCGTGTTTGATTAATGTAGTTAGCTGCATGCACCCACCACACCACCCCCCCCCCCCCCCCCCCCCCCCCCCCCCCCTCCCCGCCCCNCGTGCACGCGCGTGTTTGATTAATGTAGTTAGCTGCATGCACCCACCACACCACCCCCCGCCCCCCGCCCCCCCACCACCACCTATGCCAGCCGTACAGTCAGTTTCAGCACCGTGGACAGCGCAATGCCGCCTACCATATAAGGCAAACGCACCGATCACACTTGCTATTTTTTGCTGTTGCTCGCTTTGCTGGCGCGAGATAGGTCCCTTCAAACAGACAGTATGAATGAGTAATCACTAATCATGCCTAATCATGCGTGTGTGCGTGTGTGTGTGTGTGTGTGTGTGCGTGCGTATGTGTGTGTGTGGTAGGAGCCGCTCACACACACTCATGGTCAGACACAGAGCTGTGAGAGCAACTGTGGTAGGCCTACTGAGAGACAATGAAAATAGGGAGGGAGGGTGTCCGCAATCCCTTACTTAAGAGAATGACTTAATCACTTCTTGTGTGATGACTCAAACCTACAATGCAATGTTGCTATAGATACTTGGGATGTGTGTGTCTGCATTCATCACACACATGGAGTGATTGCTTTCAGCATCTAATCCATGAATCTATCTAAAACTGTTTATTCCTACATGTGTTTCAAGGCTACTATAGCTCCTTTTCATTATGGCAAAGCACTGATGTCTGAGATTAGAAGTCAAGGAGGTTGTCAGACCCTCAGGGGACACAGCGAGGGAGTGTTTGGGATGCGTTACGTTGAGTGATTACGATGATGTTCCTGGTTTTATAATTGCTCTCCTCAGCCACAGTAAGCAGCCAGTGGAGTTACGGCTTCATCCTCTGATCTGTGGAGTGTTCACTTGGAAAGCTTTGCTCCCGCACCTTTCCTTAAGAGAATTTGATTGCAGATTAGATTAGTAACAAGGCCAAATGTGGTTTGAATTTTATAATGTGAAAAGCATACCGAAAATGTTGGTTTTAGTTCAGTTTTTTGGATGCCATGGACATATTTGGGCTCGCAAGACCTCAAAGTGAGATAGAAAGTCAGATAGTAGTAATCACTTAATGCCAAATGTGGAATTAATTACACTGTCCCATGTCTCAAAACATGCTGCCAGTGTAGGCCAAGTTATCAGCCAGTCAGTCCCACAAAACCATGTGCTAAAATAAAATCCTGCATGTGGCAGTGATTTGCATTCCACCCACGGCAATCCAATGATTCCCCTCCTCGTACAGGCTCCAGGAACACTAGCTTTGAGCAATACGTATGTGAAGACTGCATGTGAAAACATATAAGTTGGATAAAAATGTTCTATTGCATGCTTGCTCCTGTCTGCCAGTGAGGAAAAGACACATTTTCACATCAGTAATTTCAAGTGTTGTCTTCCTCAATCTCAAATCGTGCTCACTAGGACATCACCACAATAGGAACTGAAAGTGTTGATGTAATTCAAAGCAAGGGCTGACAGGGGAAAGACAGCACATGCAGATGTTAGTAAGTGACATGAGTAAAACCTACTTAATCTGGGGAAAAAAAGATCATATTTCATTATATGTCAAACACGTTATTATTATGTTATTGTTATTATACGAAACAACCTCTTAGGTTTGTCACCAGTAAAGTAAAGACAAAGAAAAATATACACACTTGCACCCAAAGTCTTGAGGGAACATTGTTTCATCCGCTCCCCTCTTGGTCTCCTCATATGTGTCCTTTGAAAACAAGTCTCCTGGACTCCTCCACATGAAGAGCCGGGGCTCAGAGATTCACTTTCATAGACGTTCACCAACATCTCCCAGTGTTGTCCCCGTTCCCGTGAACACCCCTCCTTTTGCCGGCGGGGCTTCAAACATAGACCCTCAGTGGCAGGCTCACGCTCAGATCTTATTTTCTTATGAATAAAGTAAAAGGCGAAAGGCTAGTATTAATCTGTGCGCTTACAGGGGCTTCACTGTGGCCTCTTTTTCTGAAAGCACTTCATCTCTCTCACGCTGATCTGCGTGCTCTTGTGCCTTTACAGGGAGCAGTGACATTGAGACCTTCCTTAAGAAGTACATAGTGATTTCTCTTGCTCACCATAAGAGAGAAGAATACTTTAATGTAGAAGAAGACAGCAAACATTTGTCTACACTAAGACAAATTGCTATCATTTGTGTGTGGAGGGCAGGGGCATCAATCGGCCATCATAGTCTTTAGTTTCTCAGTCTTTCATGTTAGAAACACTGGGCCTTTTTGCCTGTGCACAGTGGCTAATTGTGGCAATGTAGCTACACCTCTAGCTGAATTGTATGCACAAGTTATTATTATTATTAGTTAGGGGGGCATGCAGTGCCTCCAGTAGACGCCTCCAGTAGGAAAATGCAACAAAAGCCTCCAGAAGGACTAAAACTTGAGACACTACAGCTCCTGACCGGCACCCTGACCCCTGAGCCATGGGGGTGCCCCTGAATTGTGCATGCTAGCCACAGAAGTCACAAAATATCATCAATATTCTGTACAGAAATTAAAATATTTTCACAATTTTACTTGCCTTAATGCAAGATTTTTTTTAGATTTATTGGCAGAATATACAATAATATAATATATTTTTTAAGAGTACATATCAACATGTTTTGTCCATTTTTATCAATATTTGGAGCAATAATTCAGATTTTTTACTGAAGTAAAAATATCAATACCAAGCTGTAAAAATACTCAAGTAAAAGTTCTTCATTCCAAAAAAATACTTTATTATCACCAAGATGTACTTATCCTTCCCAAAGTTTTAATATATATATACTATACTGTATATAAAAATCTAAATATCATCAGTAGTTTTAGTTGCTTGATGCTAAGCTAACTTTAGCTACTTTGTATACTGCTGGGTACTGTTACTCTGTTAGGCACTGGTTTTTGCTTCAGCTCCTTAAAAACACTTTTGTCTTACATATTTGTGTATTTTACCAGATATTTAATACTGTTAAATATATTGTTCTTAAACTGGGCGCAGTGAGTGACCCTGACCCGGGAACCCACTGGTTGTCTGGTTGGTACTGGTTGTGAATAGTTTAATAGTTCATGGCACAGGAATTTCCTTTGGGATAAATAAAGTTCTATTGAATTGAATTGAACTGAATTGAACTGAATAGTTTATTATGTAATGATATATTATACTTTATAAAATAATACATATTTTGTATGATTTAGTATGCAAAGTAGTAACAAAAGCTGTCAAACAAAATGTTCTGGAGTAAAAAGTTCATTATTCTCCTCTGAAATGTAGTTTAGTAGAAGAAATACGTAACATGAAATGGTGATACTTAAGTACAAGTACCTCAAAGTTCTACTTCAGTACAGGACTTGAGTAGATGTATTTAGTTACTTTCCATTAGTGGTTTTGGAAGGGGATGTTTTTCATCATAAAGCTCCCTCCACCTTTGAAATAGCTACATTTGCATTCAGGTTGGCCTTGTGGGATCATCGGAGATAGTTTGAATTCTACAGACAGTATCAGGTTTGCAATAGTCATCAGAGAGACACATTTAGGACTGCACTTTTCAGGAATCCATCCTTCCACAGCACAGAGAAAGAGCTAAAATTACAAGCTTCATCCAGGCTTTTTGGACAGCAGCTCCTTCCCCTCATCAGTCCCCTCCTGTCATATGAAAGAATATGAGACAGGGAGACGGGATACTCTGCAATCCTACTGAGAAAACCTGACACAGCTAGCTACCAGGCCAAGCGGCGTATACTGTATCTCTCAGTGCTGTAGAAGGACTGCTCCAGCAGCAGAACACTGGTGAGGCTCACAGAAAGATGACTCATCAGCGTTTGTTTTGATTTGAACACCCACACCGGAGGAGTTTCCTCTATGTGTGTGTGCGAGGGGTATGTATCTGCTGGGGTGTGTGCAGACGCAATTGATGTGTAAAGTATGACGCGTAAGGATCTGTGCTTTAATGTGTTAAGCAGCCGAGAAAAAATGGACTTCTTCTGTGCTCTCCGTGCTGTGTATACCTCATAAGATCACCCTGTGCTTTCAGGCGCACGGTATCGGCAGCCTGCTGATGCATACAGTGACAGGAAAATGAATAAGGCAGTTCACTTTTCCTGCAGTAATCTCTCTTTTCCTCTTTGTGTGCTGAAGTATTGGAACAAAAAGAATGTAAAAATAAAGGTGTGTGTGACGTTGCAGGCTGAGAAAGGGACTGTGAATGACTGAGATCACGAGATGCACACATTTAGATGAAATTCAACACATTGTTGTGTAGCAGTGGTATGACATGGACACAGAAGACGATTTGCTCCTCTGTTGAAAGAATCCCCTGGATGTTATTTGGGCCTTTGAGTGTCCTGGGGTGGGGAGAGTCATATTAACTACCGTCCCATACTGTGTCCTCTGATTTAGTCTCCTGCTGACACGGTAAAGAAGTCTGTGTTGGAAAACACGCGTCCCCTGGCTCTGACTGTGTGCTTGTTGTAGTTTCAGCTGCATTAAAGATTAAAGAGCGTGCCTTATTATGAGGAAACACACACACAAACACACACACACAGAGGAAACTCCTCCAGTCCTCGATGTTCATACACAAAAGAATTTCAGAGATGCATGTGCTGCATATGGATTCACGCGGATACAGGCGCTCTAATGCACATGCTCACTGGAATATATGGTATATATGTATGTATGTGTGTATGCACACTGACACACATGCTTAGACACACAAACTCTGGAGCAGCAGCTTTAAGTGGGGCATCGGTAGTCATGGAAACCAGATCTGATCATGTTGGAGTCACAGCACATGTCATAAGATGGGGAACCAGCAACACACGCAGATGCCCAATCTACATCCTGTATGCTTCGAACGCACATTTAGACACACAGCGAGGTGCATATACATGCCGCACTTGCACACACACACACACACACACACGTACACACACAAGCTTCCCCTCCTGTTTTATGGCCCTGGGCACAGAGAGTGAGAGAGAGCAGGGACACGCATTCAGAAATGGGGAGGCGCGGAGCAAAATGAAAGAAAGGCTGAGGAGCCTAAGATGGGGGAGGAAACAAGGGAGTGTGCGAGGGGAAGGGGTGGGCATGACAGAGAAAGAGGGGGAGAGCACAGAGGCGATGGCAGAGCGGTGCGGAGAATGGGAGGATGCAGTGGGCATCATATCAAAGCGCCCGCTCTATCCGGGCGCTTGGACAGAGGGGCCTGTGTGTGTGTGCTTGTATGTGTTTTACTGGGTTGATTTTGCACCTGTTGTTCCGGAGGATGCAGTTTTACCACCACATATATCAACTTCAAGCAAAGTTTCTCAAACTGGGGGTCAGGCCTCCACATGAGGGCCCTTTGATAAACAGGCAGGGTCACTGGAGATTTCAGGATATGGCAACAGTTGTGTGGAAATTCAGATTTATGTGACTACTTTATTTCTGGGTTTACAAGCCAGCCAATGTTGAGAAACCCTGACTTAAAAGATTAAGGTAGATTCTAAGCTTGTGTCCTTTTATAGTTGTCAGGATGATTATCTGGAGTTAACAGTTTATGTCAGCTTAGCTGTCAACATTTATGCAAAGCTAGTTTGTCTGTTTAAGCCCAGACAAACAGCCTTTGAAAATGTTTCATAGTCCTAAAAGATCACTCAGTCATCATGGCTCTTGAGTTGGTTTGGTTTAAGATAGCATTCTGAAAGTGCTTCTACACTTTTAAAGACCAAATATGCTCTGGCAAATGCACTGCATGTTGCTCTTATAGGTAATAATGTGCTCAGTATTAACCACAACAACCCAGCACTAACAATAAAACCAACCACAGAAGATTCATTGAGGGATCAGTCAAGTGTGTGTACATGAAGTAGTGTTACATGCAGAGCACACTGCTCAAAGCCAAAGGAATAAGTATTTCATGCTTAAACCTGCAGTAACGTTTAAATTTTTTGGCCACTTGGGGGCAGTGCAACAGACGCAAATGACACAATTGACATATTAGCAGATTTATAAAGTTGGCATGGCAAACGTGTTAGTAAAAAGTTTTTTATTTAGACATCCAGTTGATCCAAAGCATCATTAGCATTTTTGGGGGGGTTGTGTTTAAGTCCATTAGACAAATGTAAGTCTAATATTAACTCTTCTTTTATCTTTTCTCTCCACCAACTTCTTACAGAAATACTTGATGTATCTTTAGCAGGCAATGCTACACTTCCTTCACTAGCTAGTTGCTAACTTCGTCGGTTTTTGTGTTGGGCAGGTGATATACAGTGTCAGAGCTTTTTTTGTGAAAACAGCTGACTGATGTGCAAACAGTGTTGAGTGAACCAAAACAGTGAGCTAAAAATGCTAAAATGTTTCATCGAACTGAAGAACTGAAGAACTGAAGAAGGGCAACTGAGGAGTGGGATAATAATTGTCTGAGGATCTGTTACTAAGAGAGACATCTTTTAAGTACACACAATCATTTGATCCCTTTTCAATAAAAAAATATTTTGTGGAGCGGCTTTAATGTCGACGAAAGAGTGTTTTTGGAGAGTTGGGATTGGATTATTGGTTGGTTGTCAGTGTTAACTCTGGGAAACTTGAATGAACTCTCAGGCAGGTGGGTGGTGATGTGATTCTGATGCTGGTCGCTACAATGTGACCACATTTAAGAAACATTTTGTTGAAAACCCATGTGAAGTTGGCACAAAGACATTTCCTCCAGTATGGGATTGCTAAGAACAATGTGCTTCTGTGCCACTCTACATTTGAAAGCACGCTGTATTCTTCTGTCTTCTTCCCTTCCCAAACTACAGATGCAAATGCAGTGACTAGGGTGGAATAGGGATAGTTAGGGCTTGTGAGGTGAAGCTAAAGTTCATGTTTTAATACATTATTGTACTTCTGTGTCTGTAGTCACTTTAGATTCTCCGAGGTCGGTTAGATCCTCAGAGTGGAGCTCAGCCTCTGAACTCCTTGCAGCTTCCTGGTTGACCCTGTTTCTCGTCGTCGTGTTCCTTCAGATTGCCTCTTGACACCTCCCTGCTAGCTGGATTTCAGAGAGGAGGCTGTGGTGCACTTGAAAGCTCACATACCGGAAAGCTAAAATGCCACGGTCTTAAGAATATTCTGTCATGATGTGATGAATATTTCACAGTAGGAATATTTTTAGTGAGCGTTGTGTCTTTTCTTCCCACTCACCCAAGCACTTACTCCAGCTGGAAGCTCACAGATGGGGGGTGGGGGGCAAGGCGACGGGACAGGAGTCTTTGCTGCCTACCACCGCTCTTAGCCCAGGCTTTACTCTGGTCTCATGGTCTCAAAGGAAAACACAGGTTTGACAGTCTGATTTGATGTTAATAGCCAAGCTGCAAAGTAACTGCTCTGTGAGAGTTGTTCATTTTGAGTCATATTCAGCTGTAAATGCACTATTTTTATTGTGGCCTTCAACAAGCTTTCAGTCAGTGTGTGGAACACATATATAGGCTACAGTATGTGTGCGTAAGTATAGTGTGTATGTGTGCTCCTTAGCCTAGCATCAGTGCAGGGACCTGAGGGGCCGCAACTGCTGATCCCTCACTTCTGCTCGGAGGCCTCTCTCGCTCTGGTTGCCTGGCAACCCTCCTGTTTCCGAAGGGGAGGGGTTTATTTTGCTCAGTAAAGAGGAAAAGATTGGAGAGAATGGCATGAAATGTGGATGAAGCTGTCAACATGAGATGCTTGCTCAAGCCTCAGCACACTGGGATATACTGATGGTCGGGATCAAGGGATTCTCCAGTGTTTCTTAGGAAAATATTTCAGTTTTGCCATTTAAAAAAATTGTATACCACATTAGGCTATGAATACAAAACAAGAGCCACAATTAAAATCCATTGCCTTTGTTGTAAGGTTGTGGTTCAACAGCATTTAAAAAATCTAAAGCAAAGAATCTCTTTTTTATCTGATGATTAAAAACACTGCGACTCTGCACTGACAGTTGTTAAAATCAGGATGAAAAATAATACAGCCTTATGGCTTATTTTGAATTCCGTTCTAAATCTAATCGGGCAAGTTTTTACGCAATAGAGTCCTGCAGGAGTGAGACAGGCGGAAATGAGTTAGCATTTTTGCACTTCCGGCTCCCTTGTCTCAAAGTCAGTGGGTTTTTTTAATAGGTTTTTGGTTAGATGCCTGAAATAAGGTCTGTGGTTAACACAAGGTTAACATTTTTCACATTTTGTTCTATGACATAAAATATGTCAGTAACTACCCCGCTCCTTAATTTTGAAGTTTTTATGTGTCTGAAAAAAGGCAGTTGTTGAAAAGTGGCTAAATGAGACTACAGAACATCATTTAAGTATCATAAAAGTTTGTTTGCCACAGAGGGTATTTTATTGCAATAATCCAAAATCCAATGGAAAAATCCTGTTAGCTTTTTGCTAAGTTTCGGGCCGCACAAAAAAACATCATCCCTGCACCAATCTATTTGTAACAGAAGTCAAACATAACATGATTAAAAAACATATATAACATCCAAAGTTGAAGTACAGGGAAAAAAACAGTATAATTTATTAAGAGTTAAACACCTAAAAACTCAAATTTACTTCAACATGCTGTAATAGTGTAGTTTAATCAGATGTGATTTACAGTGGCCTGGCAACATTAGCAAACAGCCCACCAATGCCGTCACATTTTTATTCAAATGTCGCTAAATCCTGATTGGTGGATGAAGTTTGTGACATCCCTTTTTTTTCCAGATGAGTTCCACACAGTTAAAACTGAAGAGAAGAGCACAGATTAATGAATACAAAAATCTCTCAAGTGAAATTACCAAAATATTTTTAGCACTGACAGAAAATTGTGTTTTAAGGCTGGATCCCATAACTCACAGAAAGAAGCAGCAGTAATAGAGGACCTTTATTTTGATAAAAGGCACAAACTTGTGCAAAAAAAATCACTAGAATGCAGGAAATTAAATGTCTAATGCTCAAAACTTTATGATAGAGGACCACTGAACCCCCCTGTGTCATGTATATCCACCCAGTGTGAAAAGAAACCTACACCCTTGGAGCCAGCAATCAAAACTCAGCACTGTTATGTGGTGCTTTTGTCCAGTGAAGATTCTGACAAAGGTTCTTTCCACTTAAAAGAGGAATGTAGAAAAGTGAAAAAGCACCAAGCTGACTCGTACTGGCAAATCCAAGTGTCACAGCAGACTTGTGGATGTCGTGAGTGTTCGCTGCATTCAGTAATCTTATTATCTCTATCAAAACTCTCTTAGACTGTGGGAAAGAAAACAGACTGTTGACAATTGACAAATTTGTGTTATGAAGAGCTCTTCAAAGATAGATACCCAGGCAGTGCCCTGGTTCAGCAAATACTGTTTAATATTAAGTTTCTGGATCGCAGCAGGAAAAACAATATTTACAGGAAACACATTAGTGTGGCCTGCCATCACCACATGAGAAGCCGGCAGAAGCACAATTTCAACTATCTTTGGTTAGGCTATAATAAAATATCATATTCCCAAGTCAGTATAGCTCCCAGGGGAGACTAGCAGCAGCTTATGACTTGATTACACACAGAGACACTTCTGACATTACTCATGCAAAATTACTTTTTGTTTATTTCAGCTGCATGCAGGCTAGGATTTGTTTGACTCTTATTACACTACATGGCCTACTTAGGCGTGAGGTCAGTTTTATTATTTCCTGCAGTTACTGTGAACGCAGTAAACAGTCATATGTGAGGAGGCACTTTGGCGGCAGAGAAGAAGCATTTGTTGTTGCTTGGTGCAGATCTTGACTAATCACATCTACATCATTTTAATATCATCAACTGTCTGGCGAGGTGTAGTGCTGACAAACCTGACCCCTATGTGTTGGTTAGTTTGTGTGTGTGTGTGTGTGTGTGTGTGTGTTTTTGTGAGCACCATGTGCTATTTCCAGCTGGCATATGAACTCAGCAGATGAACCCAGATCAGCTGTTTGTCCTCTGGGGGAGGCAATCTGACTTATCTGATTGGCTAGCAGCTGTGTGTCACAATGTGTATGCACATGTGTGAATGTATGCCTGCTTGTGTCTGTATGCAGTTCTATGCTTGTGCATGTACACGAGTGAGAATTCACATTTGTAACAACGACATATCCCGTCATACCGTCAAGAGGATGGCAACTAGATGCTCTGCTTAACTTAGCAGCTTATTCATCTATGTGTGTGTTGCAGAAGTAGGACATAACTATCGTAGGGGGCTTTCCCAGTGGAAGCAGAGGTAGCCGGCCTGGACCTCTTTGATTCTTTATTCATCACCTCTTTATATAATTCATAAACTTTATATACTACTGTAGGTGGAGAGAGGGGAAAAGGTGCAACTATTAATGATGAGACACCAGGAAGAGGACTGAAGTGATGACTAGAATAATAAGTGTGAAAAAGTTCATCCACTCTTTCCACCTGCAGAGAATCTTAAATGTGCAGTGAAGATATTACACCGGCATCATTTTGCAAATATAGTCAGATACTGCATTTGCATTATGATGACATAAGCCATAACGTGCCACATTGTACGACATGACTGCTATTAAAAAGCGCTTCCAGAAGGGGAGGCTGGGGTGTAAATGGGGAAGGACAAATGTGAGAGTGGCAGAGGAAATGAGGAGGATGTATCGGTTTGCTTCGGGAGGCTCATCTCACCTAGGTATGGACATAAAGATTTCCATTTTGAGATTTGAGATTTCCATCTCTTTTTTTTGTTTTTCCTCTCGTGTCTTTCTGATAGTGAGGGTCAGGATTCATATATTCAGAGGTCCGAGTCATTAGCCGCGGGGCTTTCTCTCACTCTGCCTCCACGTTCCCTGCATGGCTCTCTCTGTATCTATATACTGTAGCTGCTGGCCAGCTAAAGAAATCTGCACGTTCAGTCCACTTGTGCATATCTCTGCCAACACTGGTGATGATTTATTAGACTACACTAGACTATTTTCGCACTGTAATAAACATTTTACACCAGGAGGAAAGAAAAACAGCTAATTTAAATATAATGCTGGAGTGTAGCAGCACACTTACTCTTAGTCAAGAATTTGTCTCCAAGAACATTCCTGTAAAAAAAAAAGAAAACATGCAGCACTGTATTGAAATGAATTATCACAGATTATATTTGGGTTTGTCTGAATAAAGATAGAAAACCTCGGACTGGATATGAGAGTGCACAACAGCTTTTAAAAAGATTTCTTCAGCCCTTTCCAGAGGAAACGTGTTTTCATGTTAGCTGTCCACATGAAAGAGCACAAATTCACATTTGCGAGACAGAGATGTGAAAATTAAACATTGTCTACATCCACTGGTGGAGAGTAATTAAGTGCATTTACTCAAGTTCTGTATTTGAGTACAATTATGAGATACTTGCCCTGTACTATACTAGATTTATTTTACAGCTATAGTTATTAGTTACTTTTTAGATTCATCTTTTACATTAAAAAACACATGATGACCTTATAAGGTTCAAAAAAAAATTGTTAAAGATCAAGCTAGTGGTTCCCAATGTTTTTGGCTTGCAACCACTTACAAAAAATTCAGTGTCTATTTGGGGTTCCTTGTCACATTCCAGATATCTGTGACTTGTTAGCAAGTGATTTCCCGTCGTTGCACTTCAGAGGAGATAGATTTATCCATTATCTTAAAACAAAAACACCGAATGGAGAAATTTGGAAGTGAATACAGATTTGTGTATCAGAAGTTGTATTTTTTTTTTCTTTTCAATAACCATTAATCATCTCACGATCCCTCAGACTCATCTTGTGATTGTTTGGATGGGGGCCAGTCGCAAGGTTAGGCACCGTAACTGTGAAACTAGCTCCACCTAAAAACCAAAACAAATTACTGGGGGGAAAAAAAGAAGATCCAGATTCTTTACTTAGGTAAAGGTAGGAGGTAAAAATATTGAAGTGAGAAAAAAAGTGTTGTAGTGAAATTGTTAGTTAGGTATGAGTATTATCAGCAAAATATACTTAAAAGTTATGTGTGCAACATTTAGAAAATTAATATAGCAGCAAACAACTACCTGCTATGTAAAGACATAGTGGAGTAATGGCGTCCTGGGCAGAGAATGAAGCCACGCTCCCCAGTCCGAGCTTCTCTGTCCATAGACTGTACGGCCATGGGTGCATGTTAGTGCATTGGAGTCTGGTGTATGTATCCCACTGGCTAGCTAATCGCCACCACTTTGCACTGCGCTCATACAGCTGTTACCACTAATATGGCGATGGAGCTGCATGCAGCATTCAGATCCATTTAAGTGTCAAAATTAAAGTTTTCAATGCAGAAATGCCCTAGGCATACAGTGTGTAAAATTTGTAAAGTAACTAGTAACTATATTTGTCAATGTAGTGAAAGCAGAAAGTAAGAAACATGAAGTTGAGGTAGAAGTGGGCTACCTCACATTTGTACATAGGTACAGAACCCTACTGAGTAAATGTAATTAGTTACATTCAACCACATAATAATATTTGAGCAGTTTCATTTTTAAGGAATTTTAAAATTCGTAACAATTGCTTAGATGTTCTAAATTAGTTTGAATTGATTATAACATCAAATGTCATGTGCACATGTAAAAACAAGTAATCACATGCCTATTTGATAACACGTTTAGTTTTCATGTTTCATGTGCAAACTTGAAGCCATACCAGCCTTGCATGAGATAACATTCTATTATTGTATACTAACACGTGGGATATGAGAGTTTGTCCATAGGGAATGTATTCCATTAAACAATTTCCACTTGTGGTGCAACAGAGCAGAGCCTCTTGCCGACGTGTTAGATTTACAATTGCTCTTCTGTGCTGGATGTAACAAGATTGTTTGTCCGTGTCACTCAGAGCAACAGTAGGCTTATATTTTGTCTGTTAGGTCCCATGGCATACCAAGAGCAAGATGCCTCTTGCTCATCCTTTGTAGCGAATGTGTGTGTGGTGACTGTGTTAAGGTGCTACCACACTGTCTGCTCTCTGTCAGCATCGCTTCCCTTGGGCATCAGTGTTTTCCTCACAGCTCCACTCGGCTTTAACAACATGCCTCCACAGAGGCGTCAAGACCCTGAATAACAACAGCAGTTGTAATTGTATTTGTATGTGCGATTGTGTTCGAAGTGTGTGTTCACCGAGAGACAGAGTGTACAGTTTGCGTGTCTCCATGTGTGTGTATGTGCGCATGGATTTGCTTCCTCTCATGCGTTTTTTGCTCTGTGTGTGCTCATTTTGGAGCAGGCTTGTTCATTAGGTCTGTGGGGAGGTGTGCTTTCTGCTGACTTTGTTTGGTTCAAAGCCTGAGGCTCATACTGATCAATAGTATCCCGGACCCTCCACGTCTATGTGCAGCTGATTGGCTCTCTGCATGGCAGGCAGCCACAGCTTAACAGCGGAAAGTCATACGTCAATATGTTACTCACATCTCTCCAGCTATATTTTGGACACACGCTTAATCAGTCAGAATGTGCATGACATTCAGTTTTTCTGCAAACTCTGAAAACACTAAAAATGCATTGCTCTTAATCGTTTGCATGCTAAAATCTGTGGCATGAAAGGAAATCTTATTACAGAACAGTGTGCAATCATCATCAGATATTAGATTAGAATACCAAACCAACAAATGTGTTTTCTAGTTGACAGTAAGTAACCAGGAAAGCATTGCTGAAATCTCTGGCTTTAGGCTGGTGTTTTGCTTTGTTTCTATTTGGCAGAATACTTCTGCATTGAGTTTCTGTGTGGGTGTCTGCACTCATGCCTGAATTCTGTGTTGCAGCTATGTGGACCAGGACTCAGTGTACAATGTGACAGACAGGAGCTCATATTTGTATTTCCATCCATCTTTAATCAATATTTCCCACTTGTTTTTATATTTTTATCTCTGCAGTGGCAGAGAGCTCTCTAAAATACAAATTAGGCCTGTTAGAATATTCGGTTGTTTGGCTGCGGCTGACCAGCAGGCCCCTTATATACAGCGATAGCACATAAACCTCAGCACTGGCTAACCTGTCTGTCTGTGCTCTCCTCAGGTCTGGATGACTGTCTCCAGCAGTACGTGAAGAGTTTCGAGCGGGAACAGATGGGGGGAGAGCAGCTGCTGCACATCACCCATCAGGAGCTGGAGGAGCTGGGTGTCACCAGAATAGGACATCAGGAGCTCATCCTGGAAGCTGTCGACCTCCTGTGTGCCCTGGTCAGTCAGCCTGTTACTTGCTGACACGATTTCTCTCACACACATACAGGTTTTGGATGTGTGTGTTATTGTGTGCTGTGTGTGAGACTACTGTGACCCAAATCTATGGAGCCCTAAAACTGACAAATGGTAGTGAAAGGTTATCACACTAGCTAAAAATAGAACCAAATATACTGATAAATAATAGTTTAGTAGTGTTAGCTTTCTAACTTTGTTGGCATTATCTTTGTCAGCTAAAATGCTTTAGCTACTGTTAGAAGCAGTGGTGTAGTGGACGGTACACGCAGGTGTATAGGGTTTACCCACCTCTTTTTCTGGCCATTTACAGTATACCCACCTATCAGCCAAAAAGCCATTTGAATACATAAGACAGTATACCCACTTCCCCTTTTTAACCTACCCATCTACCCAGTACTACACCCACCTTGTCAACTACCACTGGCTACAAGAGGTGATGCTGCAACAGTATACAGTGCCAACACATTCTCATCCTAATTTGTCAAATACCATCACTTTGTCAGTGGACACAAACATCAAAATATGACGCACTAGGTAGCCTCCTGCGTCAGTTTTGGACATTCTGAGACACAAAAGGTGCCTCTGTCCATTGTCATCATGCGTGGACGTCCACTGACATAGCGGCGGTATTTGAGAAGTTTGGTTGTTGTCCACAGCATCAACAACTGCTGCTGTCCGGTGCATATCTTACTGCCGTGAAAGGTGCCTCTGTGTGTTGGTATCTTATGTCTTCTGACAAAGCAGCGGTATTTGACAACTTGGGATTGAGAACGGGCTGGCAGTACAGTATATAAATGAACATACAGGCACTGGTTGGTGTAGTTTTATGAAGCTATCTAGCTTTAGCCAGATAGTTAGCGGAAAAGACTGGTCCTCAGTCCCCATACCGGGCAAGGTCCTCAAATCACCTCAATCACCGGTGGATTACCCTCTCCGGGTTGGGAGAGAGTTACTGCCGTAGAGAGTTCCTTTATCTCAGGGTCTTGTTCACAAGTGAGGGTAGAATGGAGTGTGCATGGATTGGCGGTTTGGTGCGGCTTCTGCAATGATGTGGGCACTGCGCCAGACCATCATGGTGAAGAGGGAACTGAGCAGGAAGGTGAAGCTTTCAATTTACTGGTCCATCTATGTCCCAACTCTCACCTATGGTCATGAGCTCTGGGTAGCGACTGAAAGAATGAGATCACGGATACAAGCGGCCGAAATGAGTTTCCTTCGTGGGGTGGCTTGGCCCAGCCATAGAGATAGGGTGAGGAGCCCGGACTTCCGGAGGGAGCTCAGAGTAGAGCTGCTGCTCCTTCGCGTCAAAAGGGGTCAGTTGAGGTGGTTCGGGCATGTGATTAGGATGCCTCCTGGCCACCTCCTGTTCAAGGTGTTCGGGCACGTCCCACTGTAGGAGGCCCAGAACATGCTGGGAGGACTACATATCTCATCTGGCCTGGGAACGCCTTGGGGTCCCCTTGGAGGATCTGGAAAGCGTTGTTGGGAAGAGGGATGTCAGGGGTGCTTTGCTTGGCCTGCTGCCCCTCCGACTCAGCCCCGGATAAGTTGATGAAAATAGATAGATGGATGGATGGATGGATGGACTGGTGCTCAGTGTGTTTAGCTAAGAGTGTTTTCAGTCTAACTAGAAAGCCACGCAGTCTGTTTTATTACTCTGCTGATGTTTGACACTAGTGAAATAAAAAAATGCCAAAATTTGCTCTTTGAGTTAAACTTTGGTAAACTTTGACACATAAATGTACACTGTTGACCAATAGCGAGTTGTGTTGACAGTGCTGACCTTTGTGAGAATGGAAAGCCAGAGTCAAAAATGGATGAAGCTAACGTTGCTGCAGCATCCACTTTTATTAAACCCTCCTGTGTCAGAGTATGAACTGCTCTACAGAGGAGGACAAGTTTGCAGAAGTTATAGAATAGTAGTCAGTGTTACAAATACATCTTGAATAAACTGAATAAACTGGGGGGTAATAAACAACACAGTATAGAGAAAATACAAAAAAACTTGCATGTAGCTAGAGTGTAGCTAGTATGTGCCTGTCTAGCTTGCATGTTAGTGGTTAACTTGCCAGCTACAGCTGAGTTAAATCAAAATTATGCTAATTTTATACAGTTTTATTTAGGCAAGCAGCTGCTTGTCTTTGGACAACATTTAACTTTTAAGAATATTGTCTTCATTTGTTAAATCAAACATTTTCATGGAAGAACATATAAGATATCAATACCCAACCTTAGTATTCACTATATATCTACCATTAGGAATTTAGAATGAATGGTTCTCAACAAGGAGGAGGTTGAGCCAGCGGCTAGCAGCTAACAGTGAGCCTGAACAGTGCTAACAACAGCAACAGCGCTGACAGAGCTAACAGTGTTAACCCAGGCAGAAACTGGAGGTTTGGCACTACGATTCCATGACAAAGTTGTTTTGCCACATGGTTCAGGAGGACGTTATTATCAGCCAGTGCAGAGTGGCAGTAATTAGCTTGCTAGTGGGATACACACACAGGGACTTACATGCACTAACATGCACGCGCAGCCGGTGCAGCTACCACAACAAATACCTGAGAAGTTCAGATTAGGACACACAGGGAGAGAGATTAACTTCTGCTCAGGACACCATTACTCCAATATATATTTACATAGCAAATAGCTGTTTGCTGCTATACAAATGATCTAATTGTCATATACGGCACCTTTAGGACCAATTTTGAGTAAGAATAGTTTTCTTGCCTATAACTGCTGAAGAAATTCTCACAGATAGAAAGATTTATATATTGGTTGATGTTTATTTTCCCCCACCAGTTATTGATATTGTCTTAAGAAATGGCTAGAAAAATCCTCCATCATTTGGGCCCTGCTTTGTGTGTACTGCCTCGGTCACTGCTGACTGTATGTGCAGTGGCCCTGCTCAGGATTAGGGAATTAGGGGGAATTAGGTGCTACTCTCCCAGAGAGAGAAAGAGACAGAGACGAAGGGAGAGTGAGAGGGAAAGAGAGAGGAAGAGGAGGAGAGAGAGTATGTAGAAAGAGTATGCAGGATGCACCTTATCTCCCAGGCACACATGGCTGGATTAGTCGGGGCTGTTTGAATGTGTGTGAGTGTGTATGAGAGTGTGTGTGTGTGTGTGTGTGTGCGTGTGTGTGTACGCACATGCTTGTGTGTGTGTGCTAATCAGCACCTCTTCTCATTCAAACGTTCCAGCATGGGAATGAGTGTCCCAGAGCAGCAATCACCATATGTCCTGGAACTGGACACACACCACACACATACAAGATGTATCACTAAAACTACTGCTGTGAGTCATATTAAAGGATAATTCCGGGTTTATTACAACTTGGGTCTTAATCTATGTAGTTCTAGCTATTCCTAGATATAGTAACGCTGATCACCAAGCTCAGATATGTCAGCATCTGGGGAGGAAACTTTGACCCTTACCAAACTCGCCGTAGGTGTGTGTGCATACAGTTTTCATGTATGGAAAGGGATTGTTACAGGCATTTTGGCTATGCTCACTTGAGGTTTAGATAATCTGGCTAAACTGTTGGCTGGTTTACAGCTTGTCTGATCATGCCACTGCTCATTTCTCGCCTTGTCGGATTTTGTTGTTGCAAAGTTGCAGTGTTTTCCGAGATCTCAGCAATTACTTTGTTAGTACAATGAGTAAAATGTTTTCATAATCAATAGAATTAAAAAAACAAAACTACAAAAGTAAGGCCCCAATCATAATAAATCAAAATTATCCTTTAAGATAGCTTGGGGAAAGCAATTCTCAATTGACCTCCTACCTCTCATTAACTGTACTCTCCAGCTTTACTTGTAGATACCGTGAATATTAGGATAATAAAGGACGATTCACTGTCGCGAGCAATATAATCCATCATGAGGAAAGCAAAACCCTGCTCCCCTGGCTCAACCGTTATGACTTTCTGGTCTTTCTGCAGTAAAAAAGGGGAAGCTTCTGTGGCCCTGGATCAATGCAAGTTTCAAGCGCTGACTGAGCTTTCAGTCTCGCTGTAAATGTGGAAAAGTCCCTTCTTTTATGCCTATGCAATCGAGTTTTTGCCCCCAGCATCTATGCTAAGTAGGTTTCTGTGGGTGCAGTGAATTTTCAGCAAGATGTGCTGGGAAATGGGCATAACTTAAGAATAAAATGACTGCTCATCCCAAAATCTGAAATGAAAGACACTCATAAATGACATAGACATATGTGTCATCGTATTGAAGCTACATTAAACGTTTAGAAACTGAACAAATTAAAACATCTCTTTGATTTTAATTTTACTCAGAAAAAAAAATACGTCAGAGGGAGGCAAATACTACTACCTTTTCTTTCTCAAGCAGTCATACAATGTAGGCTATAGCAGCCAGGTTTATTGTTAAACTTTATTGCAAGTATATGACGATTTCCCATTGTCACACACTCAAATGATAAGAAACTATTCAGTTAACATCTGTGTATTATCTTTTTAAAACTTGTTGTGAAGACAAATTAATGATTATTTTCCCAGATATCTTTTGTTTTTCATAAACTGTGTCTCTTTCTATGAAATGTCACAAAATTATTACTTTATTTTGCACCTTCTAGGACAGCTGATGAGGTTGAAATTAGCTTTTTGCCGCAGTTTTACCGAATACTCAGGTGAAATAAATATCCATTACAGATTATGTAGTTTTTATAAGTACAAGTATCATCAGACAACACATTATCAATCCGACCTCGTCACATATCGATGTTTGGTCATGATCTTTCCACATCGACATATGTCGTGCTAGGTAACCTGGGTGCGTTGGTTGTTGACATTCTGGAATGCTGTGTCAACTTCTGCCTGTTACATGCATTGTCTGTTTTCAAAATACACTTTAGTTTTCACAGGAAACGTACAGTTTGCATACAGTCTCTTTCAAAATAAATGCATTACCTTGGTACAACACCGCAAATGGACCTTTGTTTCCTTCAACAACAAACGCACGTAGTTAAATTTGGCCAACACATGTACATGGTTAGGTTTAGGAAACAAAAGCACATGGTTGGGTTTAGAAAAAAGAACAGGGTTTGGTTTTACAATCACACAGGACGCAAACACCAGCTTCCCAGGTGAAAGTCAGTGGTTGTTGGACCCATCCACCACCCATCCATCACCCCTCCTGCCTGCCCTACTTGGACTTTCGGCCCCTTAACTTGTTGTCTGGCCACATTCCCCCCTTACACTGCTGGGCACCATTACACAACAACAGCGACTGGCCATGTATCATGCTGAGGTTAAAGGATGGCTTTTTTTGTTGGTGTCTGACGCCAGAAGTCACTGCCCAAGCACCAGCATTTGATGACTGTGGAGTGAGACAGGGACACATCAAAGTAAGATGTGTCAATATCAGTACTTGTGATTAAGGAAAATCCTCATTTGAGTGGCTGTATTCAATCTTGTACTCTTTTGATCAAAAATTATCTGAAGTTCAATTCTGACACTGCTCTGTAAAAAGTTTTCTTATAAATAATAAGTATAGCAACTTCTGATTTACCCATGTCAATCTAGGCTTACAATAACATAGACTCCACCCACTTTCTATTTAAACTCCGCCGTAGTATGGATACTGATATAGATAATTCAATTGGTTGAACAGATACAGATAATGGTGTACCTACTCATTTATACTTTTTACATTCAAGCTGTCATAGTGGTGTCCCCCAAGGATCTATTTTAGGGCCACTTGTCTTTTCTATATGATGTATCATACTAAACCAAGCTTTATTTTCTTCTCAGGCCTAATAATTGCTGTAATTTAGATAACATTTAGAAATGCTAATAAAGTAGCATAGACTAAACTCCATTTAATGTCTATAACATCCCTTTCTTCTTCAGCGCCACAGGAAAGGCATCATTCTCTACTGACTTCACAAAAGGCAGAGAGGCACCCCGTGCAGCTCAGCAGTCTGTCAGGACTAACACACACAGACAAACACATTCATATCTTTCAGGAGTTTAGAGTTATTAATCAATCTGATCTTCATACGTTTGGAGCACCTGCAAACAGGATGCGAACAGGATGTTCTGCCTCTATACAAAAAACAAACAACTTAAGCCTTCAAAAACCTAACAACTCTGAAATCTTGGCATGATCCATAATAATAATTAGGTAGCTTTATTATGTTTGGAACTATGTCCCAGTTCTGCTTTTGTTCTGCTTTTGTTCTGAGAAAGTGATTCATGCCATCATCTCCTCCTGTAACTCTTTCACAGCAGATGAGTCAGCTTTCTATGTTGGTTCCTTTTCAGTGCTACCCTGTGTGAATCCAAATTGATTTTAAAATCCTGTCGGTTATGTGAAAGTTGTTAAATAGTTGGCCGTAATTTATATTTCCAGTCCTTTTCATCTTGATTTTAGCTAATTAGGGTCCTCAGATGTTCCATATGGGAAAGTTTAAATAATTGTTGAATGTTGGGTTTGCTCCTATAGTCTGTGAGGTAGCATCTCTCATTATTGTCGGACCCCTCCACTAACCCCTACTTGTATCCTTTGCCCTTTGTTTGGTTTGCATGTATGTGCACATGTATGTTTGTCTCTGGGTGATTTCAGTCTTACTGTTCTCGTACAGTGTGTTATGTTTTGTTTTTTGTAATAGCACTTTGGTTGATGGTCTTGTAATTGTTTTTGTCTAGTTGTTGATTGCTCAGGGGTAACGCTATCCGAATTAAAACACTTTGAAACAGTCCCATAAAAAAGGTCATTACAAACAAATCAAACCATGTTAAGTTTCATAATTTGTATTCTGTCTTTGAGCAGCTGAAAACAACTCATTTTATCATTTCAGCCCCTAATTTGAACTGTAAATCAAATGTTTGAATTCACTTGTAGGAAAGGGTAAACAAGAAAAACCTGCAGTAAAAAATCTAAAATCCGCTCATTATACAAAACTCATCTGCTTGAGTTGAGCAGTGACCCCAGATCTTCTAAGCTGAAAGCAACACACGTGCAATCAATATTCTCTTGATTAATAGAGGTTGAGATACTCCACATTTGGGTGAAAGTGAACGTACAGTGGAGGAAGACTGAGTAATGCTTTTACCTTTAAAAAAGAAAATGATCAAATGGTGAAGTCTTCCTTTTTGCCCAAACATTGCATTAACAGCATTTGAGTGTGATTCTGTTAACAATGGTAGCAATATCAGCATAGAGGAGAGGCCACTCCACACATGGCTGCTATGGCAACCACATCGACACGAAGGTGGAGGGAAGGGAAGGGGGGGTTGCTTAATGGCATCGCCCTCTTATTGTATTGATTTGACACACACATGCACGCACTGCTCAAATTATTTCTCCCTCTTTCTCTGCACACACATACAAGCAGACAGTCAACACGGGGCATTATTCCTCCGCTTCATCTCAGCGCTCTGTCCCCTGGAGAGAGACGCACACAGCTTTAGATCGAATCATAGGATAGGCTAATTACAGCTGTGCAAACATGTGCTGCTCCAAGTTCATGTATACATCCACGTTCTCACAGAATACAGAAGAATATACAGAACGCAGTGTATGCATGACCCAGTTTCAGTGAGATGCATAGTTGGGTGCTCTCTCTCCCCCTCTCTCCCTCTTGTCTTCTTCCTCAGTTCCCTCTCTCTCTCTGCTGCCACTGTGAAACCCTCTCTCTTTTGTAGTCACTGTGGTCGTGACTGTGTAGAATAGATCTAGAGGCAGAGGAGGAATAGATACGTCTAGCTAAGCCTGTGCATCTGACTATACAAGGATGTGTGTGTGAGTGTGTGTGTGTGTGTGTGTGTGTGTGTGCATGTGCGTGTGCATGTGCGTGTGTGTGTGTGTGTGTGTGTGTGTGTGTGTAGCCTTTGTGTCAGCAGGAATCAGGCTCTGTCAGGCAGGACATGACTGGAGGTGCCTTGGGATGCTGAGTGCAATGTGGCTCAGTGGGTCTGTGTGTGTGTGTGTGTGTGTGTGTGTGTGTGTGTGTGTGTGTGTGTGTGTGTGTATTTAAAAGGGTCACAGTGCAGTAATGGGCTACTCGACCAGCTTTTGTGTTCTTGTATTAGTGTGGAGAGTGGCTGTTATATGAAAATGCTAATGGATAGTCAGATATAGTAATTTCTAATTTCAGTCCATTTCACTCAGATGCACCATTTATGGTTAAATCACAGTTGATACTTCTTTTGCGCAAGCTATAAAACTTGTGGGAAGGTAAGCCTTATTTAGAGTGTAGCTATGTTGTATCTATTCCAAAATATATTGCAGTGGTTTCACATTACTCTTTCATGTTTCTTTGTAGATACACTGGTTTTTATAAACCTGTCATTCAGCATTTTGGGAAATCTCTTGCTTGCTGAGAGTAAGATGAGAAGATTGATGCCCATCTCATGTTTGAGAGCTGTATCTATGTTCTCATCTAACTCTCAGAGAGATTCCACACTGGAAAACTATTTCTTTAACCTTTGATCAGACAAATCACTGCCACAGGTAACCTTGAACCAATGGCATCTTGCACAATGTCCACACAGACAGCAACAAAATATATACAGTATGTGAATGTACTTCTAAAATGAGTCCCTCTGATTGTCCACCAGAACTACGGCCTAGAGACGGAAAACCTCCGGACTCTGTCCCACAAGCTGAACGCTTCGGCAAAGAACCTCCAGAACTTCATCCTGGGCCGGCGGAGGGGCGGCCACTACGATGGACGAGCTTCCCGGAGGCTACCCAATGACTTCCTTACCTCGGTGGTGGATCTGATTGGTGCAGCCAAGAACCTGCTAGCCTGGCTCGACAGGTAGCGAACACACCTGAGGCTGTACAGTGAATTTGGGAGTTTGACCTTTAATGTTTAGGACACTATGCCCATTTTTCATCAAGTAAGGATCACAAAGAAATCTAAATCTATACATTTTTACTAGAAAGTAGTCACTTTAAGGTCCCATCGGGTTTCCAGTAGAACATGTTTACATGCTTTAATGTAAAAAACAACAACATTTTTCTCATACTGTCTTTCTGAATGCGCCTGCATTCAGCCTCTGACCCTCCGTTTAAGTGCCTGTGTCTTTTAGCCCCTTTCACAAAAAAGCCCAGTCTGCTCTGATTGGTCAGTGTTTCCGGGTCTCCCACATTTGCGCTCTTGGCATCTTTGCGCCCTCATTACCGATGGGGGAATGACTGTGACAACACTGAAGCATCACTTTCTATCTTTATAGACTGACTCACAATGTTTGTTTACGGTAACTTCCGGGTAGAAGACCTCAGCGTCATATACAGTCAAATGGCACACAGCAGATGCTGCCTCAAATGGTAAGTTTTTAACTACCTTATAAAAGTCCCACCTAAAGAATCAATATCAGTTTGAGTGTACACTATATTTAGAAAATTTTCACCACTTTATCGCAGTGTCAGACAGCCTTTTCCAACAGGGAACTGAAGCCATTATCTTAAAGCCACCAGACTAAAATGGAATTTTCAGTTGCTGGTCTACTGCTGCTTTGATCAGTTTGTGTGTAAGGTAAAATGGTTACAGTATTCCAGATACAGCATACACTTACATTTAAGGTATTTTTTTGGTGGGACTTTTATTAGGTGGTTAAAATACATTTTGCTGCAGCCTCATTCACAACAGTACATTACTTAGCCTCCATGCTGGCAGATTTGGTTATATCAAAGACACTAGCAAAGAAGCACAGTACATAACATGAGCAACAGCCGAAACATTAGATTGATCGGACCACCACGTTTAATTATATATCATTAAACGTTATAGTTACGTCTGAAAACGACGACAGATATAAACAAGTTTGCCGATTTCACATATCTATTCAGATCTATTGCCAGTAATCTACCACAAAGTGATTGTTGTTAGCCTGAATCACAACAATTGAATTTCTAGGAAACAGCTTGGATCCATGTTTGTTGCATTCACATACACTGACAAACATTCCAACAGGAAATACAAAGGGACTCATGGGGAATGTAAAAGGTCTGTATAGTTGTGACATCACAACTTCACACAAGTCCTAATGGCTCGTTTTAAGGCACAGTTTCTGAATACAGATTGTGTACATCTCACTGTAGACTTAGCATTTTGATAGTTTCACAGTATTCATACAGCACCTATACCTGCTTTACATTAATAAAGACATGGACTCAACAACATGGGACCTTTAACTAAACAGAGCACACCAGGCAGTGGACAATATAACAGGAACGCCTTACAATATCCCTCCACGAAGTTTCACCAGATATTGAACATAATAAACTTATATTTTGGAACTGCATTATATTACCAGGCTTTCCTGTTATTTTTATGCCTCATACAGTAACACAATTCATAGATGGGTAAGGAAGGATGTTTTTATGTTGTTACTGTGAAATTAGATCAGCTGATGGGACCGTATGAATCTGAGAACAAACACAAATAAAGCGATGTTGAGCTTTGGTGGATCCCTGGGTTGCGTAGCCTTCTGGCCATGATATAAAACCAAATATTGTTGTTTGTCTTTTTCATTTGCTCATGTGTTCTGAGAGGAGCAGAGAATCGCTTTTATTGCTCTCGCTCACTACTCGATCACAGCTTTTAAAATCACACACTTAGCAAATACACTGAACAAAACAAAATAAAAAGAGCAATATAAAAAAAGAACTCCTCCAAAAATATAGTCAAGGAACTCACTTTTTAATAGAATGACCAAATATGCTTTGCTCACATTCATTTAAGTGTGATTTTGAGACCTATTCACCCCGGAGGGATAAACACTATGCTCCTTTTCCAAACTGGAGCATTTGATGAAAACAATAACAAAATGTAGAACAAGATGACCAGTGCATTATCCAGCGTTTTACCAAAGTTCTCCATATTTTAATTTCTCATATCATGAACTCTCTTTTTTTGTCTGTTTTAGGTCTCCGTTCGCCAGTGTGACAGAGTATTCATTACTGAAGAACAACATTGTGCAGCTCTGCCTAGAATTAACCACCATCGTACAACAGGTGCTTTCACACTCACTCGCAAACATACAGGACGCATGCATCACACAATCCATCACATCCATATACATTCATTACACTGACACAGTAAAGATAATGATTTTGAATAGAAAGAGCAAAACTAAAGTGGGTTTGGACTGGGAGCATCAATACTTGTTCTGGTCTGGAGCTCATTTCTATAGATTTGACTATGAGTGGAGCATATGCCCACTGCCACAGGCTGTTTGCAGCATGGCCGATGGGACGACTAGCTATCAGTTACAGCCTTAGGCAAAGCTCTCATTGACTCACTGTTAGACCACATCCTCTGCTTAACTTGTGGGTGCTGATGGAGAATGAACCAGGGGTCTCTCCTCCCTTCATTTCCTGTCCTCCTTCTGCTCCCCCTGTGGCTCGCTCCCTCGTGTAGATTTACCACACTTACACACACAAATGCACTTTAGAGAAAAATAAAACTGGAGATGCATTCACACACACACACACACACACACACACACACACACACACACACACACACACACACTGATACTGTAGAAATCTCATTGTTTGGACAGAAAGTATGTCTGCTCTCCTGGACCCCATCCACGTCCTCCCTGTAAGAGCCTGCTTAGAGTGTGTGAGAGTGTGTTTGTACGTGTGCCCGGAGTGAGTCCTGGAGCCGAGCTGATAACACCCATCCCCTCCTACAAGGGCCAAGAGGAGAGGGAGGAGAAAGAGGGCCACAGTGGGTCCACAATGGGCCAAATGAACATGTGGCTGCCAGGGTGCAGCGAGACAGACAAAGGTGGCAGCGCCGCCTGCACTAATGCATCAAACAGATTAATTAACTGCTACCATGCACATCTGGTGGATTCAGTGGGCTGCTTTCCCAGAAATAGATTAACTATCAGCTATCGTTAAATAACAATCTGTCATGTTCAAATAATGTAGTTTCTAAATCCTGCGGAGGCTCGTGCAGCTCCAGGCAGCCGAGTGGATCCAGAACTGGTCAATCCAGTGTTTTAGACTGTGTAGATTATAAAGTAATATGCATAATGTGGATGGTTAGAAATGAAATAGCTGACTGCTGATGTTCTTTATTGAAAAAGAAGTCATCTATCTTCCCTCCTGTTTCCCGTCTCATTTCTCTTATATTCGTCTTTCCTGGTAGTTATATTTGGAGGAGGGAGATATTTGAGCTTCTTTGCGGATGTTCACATAGATGCTTTCTCCATCTCATGTTTTCTTCTTCTGTCTCTTTGTTCCTTCCTCTCATTTTACAGGATTGCACTGTGTATGAGACAGAGAATAAGATTCTTCATGTGGTAAGTTCCTGCTTTAAAATGTCAAATTCTTATGAGAATATCAATAATACTTAGTGTTAAAAGTACCTTGCTGTTTTCTAAGATTTCACCGTCACAGTCTCCTTTTTCTAAAGCAAGTCTTTCAAAGTCCTTGTTGCATTAAAGGAGTAGATCAGCATTCTGGAAAACATGCTTATTCACTCTAATGCGAAGGAAGTGGAAGACTGGTTACAGGAGAAACAGGTAGCCTGGCAATGTCTGAAGCTGACAAAATCTACCTAGCAGCACCTCTAAAGCTCATTAATTAACAGTGTATGTCTTGTTTTTTTGCCATACAAAGCCATACAAAAACAGAAGTGTAAAAACAGGAGCAGTTGCCAGGCAACCAGCAGCGACTCCAGGAAGTTACTGCTCCTGGCCAAGAACCAGTCCGGCACATATCCTCCTATTGTCATTTTTCACTTCAGGTTTTATACAGATTGAACAAAGGAGACATAACATGTTAAAGCTGCAGCTGGTAACTTTTATAAGAATTAACATTTTTCATTTTTGCTGAAGCTGTCACTGTATTCATACAGTAAGACAAATAATCTGTGAAAAAAAATTATACTCATCTGCCTATTCTGTTGTCTTGTAGTGCCTCTAATGGCCTTACTGCATGTGAACGACAACAACCAATCACAGCTGAGGAGTCGCTAACCCAGTTGTCAGTCATGTCAATCCCTGCTCGTAAACTGCGGTCAGAAAGTTGGTCGGGCTAGTAGGCAGTGCTTGGCACTTCAGTCAACTGCTTCCAATATGGCAGCCAGGTCACAAACTTTCTCATTTTACAGCTAAACAGTGCACTAAAACATGTCTCTAAAGCATTTGGGGAGAGAAACAGGCAATGCAATGACAGAATTTTGATTCATATTTGATCAGTGCTGCTTAGTTTGACAGTTTGACCAAAATTTACAAGCAGTGATTGACATGATTGTCAGCTGCATCAGAGACTCCTCAGCTCTGATTGGTTGTTTTCAGTGCATCTCAGGTACTTCAGAATATAGTGACAGTTTCAGCAAATGACAAGCTTTAAAGAATAACTAATTTGTGGAGCTGCTGGTAGGCAGATTATGTAACCTCTTGACAGAACCATGCCATCTGTTTTCCCCTGTTTCTGGTCTTTGTCTTAAAGGGATAGTGCACCCAAAAATGAAAATTCAGCTATTATCTACTCACCCATATGCCGAGGGAGGCTCAGGTGAAGTTTTAGAGTCCTCGTATCCCTTGCGGAGATCCCACGGGGGAGTGGGTAGCAACAAAACTCCACCTAATGCAGGCTGACGGCGCCCCAGATTAAAACGTCCAAAAACACATAATTGAAACCACAAAATATCTCCATACTGCTCGTCCATAGTGATCCAAGTGTCCTGAAGCCCCGACATAAAAAGTTGTTTGGAAAAACCTCATTTGAACTGACAAAAAAAACAGAGTTCAAATGAGGTTTTTCCAAACAACTTTTTATGTCGGGGCTTCAGGACACCTGGATCACTACGGACGAGCAGTATGGAGATATTTTGTGGTTTCAATTATGTGTTTTTGGACGGTTTAATCTGGGGCGCCGTCAGCCTCCATTAGGTGGAGTTGTGTTGCTACCCCCTCTCCCCTTGGATTAGGTGGAGTTGTGTTGCTACCCCCTCTCCCCTTGGATCTCTGCAAGGGATGTGAGGAGTCTAAAACTTCACCTGAGCCTCCCTCGGCATATGGGTGAGTAGATAATAGCTGAATTTTCATTTTTGGGTGCACTATCCCTTTAAGCCTGGTAAGAAAGCAAAACAAAATGTGTAACTATTCCTTTAATGAAGTCTTATCCTTGCTGGTAGACTCTTTCTTTTGGTTCTGATCAAACAGTTGTAATGATTCTGAAACAAAACTGTATGAGTTCATGAACACACTGAAAAGCTGAAATATGTCTGTATGTGTGTGTCTGTCCATGTTTTCTGCGTGGGAGTGTGCGCGCGTGTGTGTGTTAGAGCACTGTGTGTTTTTGTGGGAATTTGTGGCACAAAGCTGTGCACGTTAAAGTGCAAGTGGGCCTGAGGCCGTTTTGAAAGCTCTAGTTTAGCTTCTGTGTGCGTGCGTGTTTGTGAGAGAGTGTGTGTGTGCATGAATGCATGTGTGCTTGTGTGTGTGTGTGTGTGTGTGTGTGTGTGTGTGTGTGTGCGCGCGCGCGCCTGCATGTATGACAGAGAACTGTCTGTGTCCACGTGTGAAACCGAGTGAGCAGCTAGTGTCTGATCCGGGCTGACAGTTGGATTGGGACACTTCCTGCTGCCATTCAAGGTCAGGTGGAGGAAACCAAATAAAATGTTGGCAGGGGGAGTTCACAGAAAAATATCTGGCTATTTCATGCCAAGAAATAAATCACACATCAGATGTTCTGTCAGTATATAGCAACGGTGTTACATATTTCTATAAACAAAAGCAGTCATACGTCTGTATTTGAGATGTTGGTGATGCGGTGTCCCTCCTGTTAAAATGACTCCCTCCTTAGCTTTTTGGTTGTCGTTTACCTCTGTTGTTACAGGCCTGTTAATGACACAGGACAGTGACATCAGGCAAATTCAAATATTTAAATGGCTGTGCACATGTGTGCACACACATACGCACACACAGAGAACCCTGGGTGCCAGACTAAAGGCTACACATGACTAAGTCTGTTATGTGTGGGAGGTTTATGTGTGAAATAGGGAGACAGTGTGAAGGGAGAGAGAGAAAGAGAGAGGAGGAGGAGGTGTTTGTTTTTAGATGCTGCTTTCTTGCTGGTCCTTGTTTACTATGTGCTCTAGAAATTAATAAAAAGTGGAGGTGAGGTGACTCTAAACTAAACACAATGGACACACACAGAGGATGAAGATGATGATGCACAGATTATCATCTAGTATTTTACTTCTTAATTTGAACCAGGGCAGTATTTTCAATTGGAAGAAGGAATGTGGACTTGTCCAATGTGTCAAAGAATGGTATGAAAATTAGTTCCATTTTGTTTTCTGTCATATTTTCTGGTTTGTATATGTGTTAGTGAAAGATGTTTGCTATATTTTGGATATTTACAGTGGAAAGAGACGACTTTTCAACTTTTACCCCACTAATGTTTCCAAGGCATTTTATTTTGCCACTGACACTAAGAGTTTTCCTCTAAGCCTCGCAACTACCACAGTTTGGGGATAGTAACTACAAAATCAAAAGCGCTTTCTTCAACCTCTTTTGGTTGTGCAGTGGTTGATGCACTTCCTTTTGAGCCTTCATTTTCCCAAGAGATTGTACCTGATGCAGACAGAATTGCATCATTAAAGCTAGGCAATAGGGAACCAATCTAACGCTGACGATGTCATTATTTCACAGCTGTTACATATAGCAATCAAAATTTACTTCATAATAATAAGTCAAAGGTACTATGCAGGAATTGTTGGCTACTGGTTATCCACAGTTTCACCAGCAAAAGTGAAAGTGTAGGCCAACTCCAGCTTTGTCCACTTGGCGTTCCAATTTCTTTGTTTTTCTGTGTTCATGATTTTTGTAGCCTCCTTTTGGATACCTTTTCTTAAAATCCTGACCTCACCTGTGCACTATGCCCAGGAATGTCCCAAATGCAGCAAAAATAGATTAAAGAAGAAAGAAACAGGGAGAGGGCAGGGTCTCTGTGGATAAATATGACTGATGATTGAGAGGGATTACTTTTGTATGAGTCTATACATTTTTTTGCTAACGATCTACAGTACCTAACTGCTTACTTACTGCCAACTGACTAATAACTAACTATTAGAAAACTTCATAACAGACCAGTGATGAAACATTATCTACTTTTACTCAATTATTTGACTGAGAATATCTTACTGAACTCCACTGGTTCAAATTCAGATTTTCATCACATAAACATGATCATCTTATAAAATAATTATATTATAAAGACATAATATAATAAGCCACACATCATCCTGCTACAACATTAAAATGCTGGTTATATCTTAATTCATCAGTAATATCCAGTAATAAGAAAAACTGTAGACACTCTAGGAGGACCCAGTCTGCATTGAGTCTTTTACTTTTGATACCTGAGTGCAGTTTGTTCCTTCAGGTCCACTGTGTAGGCTTAAGGAGCATCTATTACCTTAGAACGAACCGAATAACTACATACAGAGCAGGTCCTCTTCCACGAAGTCCACCATGTTGTTTTTACAGTAGCCCAAAACTGACAAACCAAACACTGGCACTAGATAGGGCCATTTCAGTGTTTGCATTGGTCACAGTAGTTTTTCTACACCTTTGGCACTCAGAAGAAGTTTCAGCTCTGTAACCTCACCACTTGATGCGACTGAATCCTACACACTGGACATTTAATACTTGTGCATTTTAATAAACATACAGTAAGTCTGAAACCCAGGTTTTTTCACATGGTGGAAT
The DNA here is from genome assembly GCF_006386435.1 of Epinephelus moara. Classification (NCBI taxonomy): domain Eukaryota; kingdom Metazoa; phylum Chordata; class Actinopteri; order Perciformes; family Serranidae; genus Epinephelus; species Epinephelus moara. The sequence goes on from NC_065509.1 coordinate 13,842,006, forward strand.
TGGTAGTGTGACTTAAGCGATGTATGGAGGTTGATCCAGACAGACATACAGTATGATAAAGTCTCCAGTGTGCGTCCAGCGTGGGGCTCAGACACTGTTTAATGCTCTGGTCAGCTCTGCTGTAGCTACTGTAGCGGTAGTTGTACGTTTGTCAGCTTCTGCTCAATAATGCAAAACTCACTGCTACTCTGCTCTCCTCCAGACTACGGCCCGCAGCAATCAGATGGACAGGGATAGTGTGTCTGTAGTGTGTGTGTGTGTGTGTGTGTGTGTGTGAGAGAGAGAGAGAGAGAGAGAGAGAGAGAGAGAGAGAGAGAGAGAGAGAAGATATGAGCATGTGTAAGTCTGTGTGTCTAATGGAGCGTGAAGTGTGTATGAGTGTGTGTGTTTTTATGTGCATGCATGCATAAGGATGAGAGGAATTACATAAGACTGTCCTAGTTGTGTGTTTTTCCCTTTCCCTTGTTTTCTCCCCTTTCCTCCTGGACTCTCCCTCCCCACCTCCCTGCCTCTCTCCTCCTCTCCTCCACTCTCCTTCTCCCTGTCTCCATCTTTTCTCTGTGTCTCGGTTCAGCTTTATATTAGTCGTGTATGCCTATGCATGTGGATGTAGATGCATTACGCAGCCGCAATCGGTGTGTGTGCACGCATGAGAGAAGGTGCGAGAGGATGGGGAAGAAAGCGCGCGAGAGAATGAGGATGAGGGAGGTGGTAGGTGGCATGTGGGGGATGGAGGGGGGGCAGTGTGCGGCCAGAGCTTAATCCATTTGGCAGCATACTATGTCTGGCTTTCTGTTTGACTGCTCTTAAATCTCACGCCAGCCAGCCACATAAGTTAACTTCCCTATAATCTGCGCTCTGATTCTCCGGAGGCGTGTCAGATCAAGGCTGGGTGTGTCAAAGCTGGAGGAGTTGAGAGTCTCCACACTGGTAACTGGCCTTTTGTCTCTCGGCCTGTGTTAATCCCAGGTCAAGACTATTAGTCCAATGATCAAAGAGGGATATAAGCAGAGCCACAACATTGTCACTGGCTGCGGTCTCAGGCTGGGGACTTCACACACTATTTATGGCTCTATAGGCCGGATTAGATATACTCTGCTTCTGCTTTTCTCCTATTTATTTCTCACTTATTCATCTATTTCCTCTTTCATTTTTTTTTTAAATTAAAGGTCCCTGCTTTGAGGTTTAGTACTTTTTTAGTACAGAGCAGGTATAGACATCCTATTCTCACTCCCAACTCGTCAAATGCCACCACTTTGTCAATGATTTTGGATTCAGATACCGATGTTCAGAGGCACCTTTTGCAGCGGTATGATAAGCATCGGGCGGCAGCTATTTCTGATGCCACAGGCAACTAATGTAGTATAAAGAGCAGGAGGGTTAGCAGAAGAGGAGGTGAATGGGACACACAAACACCGGGCTTTCACCCATTCGTGTGATGTGATATTATAAGTTTTAAGTTTGTTTAAGTTTATTTACTTTATTAATCCCCCTGAGGGGAAATTCAATGTTTTCACCCTTGCTTGTCAATTACACACAGGTCCGAAAAACACACACATGCACAAACAGGACCTATACATGCACAAAGTGGAGAGATGTCAGAGTGAGGGGGCTGCCCTTGGTGAGGCGCCCCGAGCGGTTGGGGGGTTCGGTGCCTTGCTCAAGGGCACCTCGGCAGTGCCCAGGAGGTGAACTGGCACCTCTCCAGCATGACCATGATGTTTTTTTTCTCAATCTAACAACGTGCTTTAAAACCTAACCAGGGACATTTGTTGCCTAAACCTAAGGAAATAAACATAAAAACGATGTGTTTTACCTATGTAGGTTTATTTTTAAAAAGACTTCACGCATGTACATCTCCTGTGAAAATGGAAATGTATTTTGAAAAGACAAAATGGATCTAACAAGCATCAATTGAGACTGGGTCCATGGAGGGTGCCTACCGCATCATATTTTGCTGTTTAGGTTTACAGACAAAGCGATGGTTTTTGACAAATTGGGATGAGAACGGGTTGTTATTTATGGCATAGAAATACTGTGAAAGTATCGAGATGCTAAATCCCCAGAGAAATGCACATAGACCGTATTCAGTAACTGTTCCTTTAAATGAGTCGTCAGGACTTTGGTTAAGTTGTGATGTCATAGCTACACCATACAGGGCTGTTTCAAGACACTCTGGGGGCCCTAGGCAAGAGGCACATTGGAGGGCCCCCCCCCAGATACCAGTGAAAGCACGATACCAGTGAAAGTATCACGGTTCTGAGTAGTATCACGATACCACAACAAAAATTAGGCAGATGTGCCTTTTGTCATTTATAAAAAGATAAATCACTTTTCTATAATACATCAATGATATTTCAATGGAATAAATTACTTATTGACTTATTCATACTTCAAAAACAACTGAACTGAACAACTGAACTTATCCCACAGTAGTGGTACCCTGAGGTACCGTAGTACTACGGTACTCCAACAATGCTAGCGCAGGTGGCAACCAATCATGCGGGACATGGTCTCAATTTGCATGACGCGTGAAAAGAGACAGAAATTCTGTGCAGTCTCGCACAATGCGGGATGTCTGGTCACCCTACTTAGCCACTCGCAAGCAGCAGCTAGTAGGGGGCCCCATTAGGGGGGATTCCAACATGTTGTCGTTGTTGCAGTGTCTATAGGGGTTCCATCATATTGTCATTGATATGGACCATTGTCAGCCGTCTCTGGGGGCCCCCTTCCAGCTCGGGGCCCTAGGCAATTGCCTAGTTTGCCTGTCCGGTTGCGACAGCCCTGACACTATATAGGAACTGCCGCTACAGTGTTGTTACAGTCATTACCTGGCTGTAAAGACGGTTCAGAGACGCCAACAGTGCAGATGAGAAATACCTGGAAATGCTGACCAATCAGAGCCAAGGGGGCTTTTTCTAGTGGGATGCTTAAAGAGGCAGGCACTAAAACGGAACGTTTCACACAAAGGGTGAATAAAGGTAAATTCAGGCACTCAGTATGAGAAAAATAAGGTGTTTTTTAAACTTTAAAGCATGAAATCTTGATCTAGTGGAAACCCAAAATACAAATATAAACCTGAAAATGAGCACAATGTGGGACCTTTAAAGCTTGTTTGGTGTCTGTGGATGACATGAATAGTCCTGGGTATTCCATTACGTAATGTGTACACACTGACTAGAACATTATATTACTGTGTAAATGGAAAACTAAACAGGCAGTGTAATGTTCAAATAACTGACCCAGAAAAGGATGGAAGTGTGTGTGTGTGTGTGTGTGTGTGTGTGTGTGTGTGTGTGTGTAGCATAAGCATCACATAGCCAGCTCAGTGAAGATCCTCCACCTTTTCTCTCACAATAAATGAATCATAGGCTCTGAGCTATAGTGTATGTGTGTGTATGTGAGTGCTTGCACTACATGTGTGTGTGTTGAAGATCTTCTCTGTTCATTTCATAACAATAATCCTGTAATTGCTCATTAGGATTGAGATCAGGAGATTATTTTATGCAGGGTTCATCACTGTCATGCTGCGTGTGTGAATGTTTACAACGTATATTCTCTTACATGTATGTCTGCCAGCGTACGTGTGTATGTCTGTGTGTGTGCACCCTGTGTGTGTGTGCACTCAGCAGCGATGCGATGAGGCAGGATAACCAGGGTAACGGTCTCTGTAAGCCCGCTGTAATCAGTCAGCCAAGATTAGAAGGCAGAGATGTTGCTGATGATAAATTAACTTGCGTGCGTGACCAAGCAGACAAATAGCCTGAAAAACAGTCAAGGTTTATTTAGAACAAGGCAAGGTGAAGCCATGCTTTTTATTTGGCGTATTTGCTCAGATGCACAACATATTAGGTAATATGTATTAGGGATGTTAGTGCAGCGTAAAAAAAAAAAAATACAGTTTAGATAATCTAACCACTCTACAATCTGTCAGATTTTGTTTAGTTGATGTGAAGGCAAAAACAGCCCTTTTCGTACCCCCTAAAAAATGACAGATAACAACAAATGAAATCTGTGCTCTGTAATTTAGATGTTAGAAAATGTCATCTGGGCACCTCGGGGTTCGCTGGTATCGGTGATGTGTTGTTCTGTCTGTGACAGTGTCTTGTGGGCATGCCCGTGGACAGTCTGTGACAGGAAACAGTTTGTGTGCTGGAGTGATGGAAGTGGCGATGTGGAACAATCTGATGAAATGATTTCTGTTTCACCTCCTCCAGCTAGGTCACGGCATCCCTCGCGGACCAAAACCAATCTCAATAACTTTCTGTCTTTCTCTTTTTGTCACTCTCTCTTTCTCTCTTTTCCCATCATTTTCTCTCCCTCTGCTTTCTTTACCTCCGATGCCACCTCCAGTGTAAGACCTTAGCGGGAATATGCGACCACATCATCTCTCTGTCGTCAGACTCTCTGGTCTCTCAGTCTGCCCATCTGGAGGTGGTCCACCTCACCAGCATCATGCCCAGTGAAGGGCTGGTAAGGACACATCCGAGCATGCACGCACATGTATCCCCCAGAGCTGCTTTGAAGATGCATTTATCAGTAGTTTCATAAAACCATGGACCAAATGCAGTTCCCCTCAGCTCTACCTGGCATTTTATCGTCACAAGTAATCATGAGTTAATCTGCTTTTGTACTTTATTTATTAAAACAGACTACCTTTATTGTCACTGACAAGTACAACGAGATTCAGTTTGCAAATTCTGTCCTCAGCATTTGAACATTCTCCTTTCACAGCTGGTAATAATGTTTTTACATGACTGGATCCAAGTCTCTAAAATGCATATGAATAATAATTAAATATTGAAGGTGTGTAAATATGCAATGCCTGCCTTTTGCACTCTTATTCATTATTTATTGTTGCAAGACTTCACCAGGTCAAAACATGAGACTTGAATGTTTTTGCTTTTAAGTCTTAAGTCAAGTCTTTAGGGGGTGAAATTTCAAGTACACATGAGGACGAATATACAGAAAAACATGAACAAATCTGTGGAAAAACAACAAAAGCAGACGCTTTCATATGGAGCTTCGGGGGTCAGTGGATGGTTTAAAGAGTATAAAACTGTGGATCATACACTAAAGCCTTAGAAGTCGACCTAATTGGAGATTTTGCATCAACATCACTATCATCAAAACACAAAATGAGAAAATATTGTTTGGAAGAAGAGTTACAGTATAGTTCAAAGACTTGGAGAATCTATGACGAGAAGTATTAAAGCTGTTCTGGAGGATCTTGGTCGGCCAACATCTGACTAAGACTCTTTATGTTAGTTATTAGGGATTGGCTGGACAATGTCCATCCTGTACGTGACATTACAATATGGCCCACTTATCTAATCTTTGTTCAACTGGCTAGCATAGTTAATGTTAATACACTCACCTTTCCATGTGTTCCTTGATTTGTTTGATGTCTTAGGAGCAGAGAGTGTATTTACTCTCAACTCTCCAAAGTAAAAACGTAGGTGTTGTCGATGGAGCTAGTCAGTGGCATGTAGTTGCATTAGCATGGCCATGGTGATTCTGGAGGTTTATCCATGATGACGCCATCGCTGTGTGAGCAGCACTGAGCTATTAACACCCTTTTGGATATGCATTACACAAAGTGGAAGTTCAAATGTGTGGTGGTTGCTGCCAGACAAATGCATTGACCCTGTTCTATATTAAAGTTTTTTTGATGGCATACAGTGATTTAACTGCTATATATGAATATCTGTATAGAGCCATAAAGCAGTAACAGAAGATCTGCACAGCTACAGTCCGACACTCGAGCCAACCTTACAAGTAGAATAGTGACCAAGCATAAGAGTGATGTTTGGAAGTATTTCAACACAATAAACTAAATGAATGTGCAGTGCAATCTATGTAACATCAACAGCACAGAAAGGTAGGCTAACCCTAATCCCATCATCTCAGACCGTTTTCTTATGCTAGATTTTTCTTTGCGGGTACTTGAGTATTCTATTATAATTTAATGTGAGTACTCGAATATGGAAATTACTTAAAATGCCCGTCCCTCACAGTCTTCCCTTTAATTTGTCATCCATCTGTTGAAGTCCTCAGTTTGTGACCTACATCTGACTAAAATCTCAAGTCTGTCTTTCAGGTCCACACACATACAGATACAGACACAGATTCACAGATGTAAATTATACATATCATGTATTTCCTTGTGTACTCTGTATTATACTGAATCCTTCTGCCCTGTGCTTGTGTTTCAGGGGATGTATATCAAATCGACGTATGATGGACTCCACGTTATCACCGGAACAACAGAGAATGTGAGTTTTAGTTTCATCAGTAGGAAGCTCGACACTCAATCCGTCATCTCAAATTCCACAATGACACTGACTATATTTACATGCACAAAATATTCCATTATTTGCCCTTATTCCAAAAAAGAAAATATTCCTACTAAGCTGTGAAGCTGTGAATGAAAATAAATATATTCCACTAATATTCTCATTTACATGCAGCTGTGTAGCTCTGAATAATGTGCCCTAACATGTCTTTTATCATGCCAAAATATGGAAAAGTGGAGCATCTGGAGCCACTTGTGCCATTTTGTTTAATGCATCAAAACAAGATTTTTCCACTGGTAGTAGACTTAGTCGACCGTGTCAACACAGCCTCCCTCTTTCATTCCTCCAAAAGCTTTCTTGAAAAGGTCAGCGATGCAATATTTGGGCATATCCAAAAACCTGTTGATATCTATGATGATATCCATCTTTCATGACATTTAAGAGCAGGTATATTTGTTCTTCTGACCAGAAATGTGGGCTTTTCGTTTGGGCGTGTGTCTCTTACCCCAGCCTTGCAAACTGGTGACTAACTGGTTTGTGTACAATGCACAGAGCTGACTGTAAACAGGCAAGAGGCTGTGTGTCGTAAACTAAAAATCGCTATTCACACACATACTCTGAATGCTTTACATGCATGTCCAAAGATTGCTCCTAAAACCAGAATAATATTGGATTATTCCACATGTGTGAATCTGAAAATACACTCAGAAAAGGGCCTAATTTGGAACATCCAAACTGTATATGCTGTTTACATGACCCATGTCAAATTCAGAATATTTTCATATTCAGAATAATGTTGAAATGTTAATGTGCATGTAAATGTAGTCACTGAATATGTGCCTTTATATATCCTGAATTTGTCCTTGTCCTTTTCTCTTCTCCAATCTCTGCCTCTGCAGTCTCCAGCAGACCAGTGCAAGAAGATCCATGCAGGAGATGAGGTGATCCAAGTCAACCACCAGACAGTGGTGAGTTAAAAAGCTTCCAAACACAACAGTCACATCACAGGAAATGTACTTTCCATGTGTTTCCACACTGCAAACTGTCTTTCGTTCTCCATTCTGTGCTCTGTTGAGGAGATGTCAAGGTACATGGTGTCTGCTACCACCACCAACACCACCACTGCCGCCATGGTGCTTCCTGTCCTGTGCCTGTGCAGCTATGTAGGCTAATTAGACTTGCTGCGGGAGCAGATTATAGGACGATTGTTACAAGACCTTTGTTCAGTCCAGCGTGATTGTCAGCTCACTCTTTCCGGAATTTGTTCCCATTGTCGTAAGAAACCCCTGAAGGAGGCGTCTGGTTTTGAAATGTGAACTCGTGTTCCACTTTCAGACTTGAATAAGTTGTATTTCTGCCTTCAACTCATCACATCAGAGGGAAGCACGAAAAATGGGCAGCCATTTTAAATGGAACGGTGCCTTGTGAGAGCATGTGATTGAGCGCGCTGTCTATTGCCTGTGCTGTCAGCTCTGGCACAAATGATTTGTTCCAGCGTTTATTTAAGATTTCTGAGGGAGGGGAGGGGAGGGGAGAAAAAAGGTTTGTGTATGTGTGTAGACGTCTTTTGTGTGCTTTTTTTTTTTTTTTTTTTTTAAGTATTTCCTCGTACGTCTCGATAGGTGCTGCTCATGCGAAAGCGTGCATGCAGGCGCTGGGGAGCGGCGTTGATTGACGCATGAGGAGGGCTGCGTGTTATCTCTCCCTCTCTCTCCTCGGGGTGACAGTGCAGATCGCACCCTGCCAGGCTCTCAGCTCCAACCCCTCATTACTCCCTCAGCTAGACCCTCACCACTCTGATCCCTCACTCTGGGGGAGGAGATAAGCAGGGGGAGACAGAGGTGTGTGTGCGTGTGTGTGTGTGTGTGATGGGGAATGGGGGTTGAAGTAGTCAGGGGATGCTGGGATGAGGCAGAGCTGGGAGAGTGAGGCGAAAAAGGGAGGAGGAAGTAAAGAGGGACTTAGGGAGAAGGGGAAGTGGATGAAAAGAGAAAGGGGGAGAACAGCAGAGGGAAGTCTCTTGTCAAGATAACTCTATTTTTTTAATCCTAAATGGAGCTGCTGAGGAGAAAAGATGGATACACACTACCAGCAAACTCTCTGTCAACATCACGGCTGATAAGTTTATCTAGCGAGGCTCCATATTTAAAAATTAGATTAGTGTGAATATTGAATGAACAAATTCCATTACATTATAGAATCATTATGTAGGCCTATCCCACGTATTTAGCAACAGCGCTGCTTTCATGTCTATGCATGAGCTTCTGTTTGAGACCCACTTCAAAACAGGACTCGCAGTTTTTAGCTCAGCTTCTCTTTTGAGGTAAAATGTGGAATTTGCTCAAATAACAAACTGATTGTTTGAAGAGGCAACATAATTATGTGGAGGTAATAGCATCTGGGAAAATAATGAAGACCCCGGGGATTTGAAAAAAAAAACCTCTCCAGCAGCAGTTTATGCTCTATTATTATTTTTGGTAGGTCTCTCCCTGTTTCCCTCTGCTCTCTGTGTATTTGCATAACAGAAGAGATCTAAACTGGCCTGGTTAGGACAGGCTTTGTGTTTGCTGTTAACATACACTGTGCTGTGCAGCCATAGTGGTGGAGCTAACAAGGGTTTAGCATGATCAAGGTCCAAGTCAGTGAATTTAGGATTAGCCTTTGGCATGAAAATGTCCAACTCCTTCAGAGGCAAATAAATTCTCTGTCTAAGGCTGGGCATTGTTTGAAAATGTACGATACAAGTGCCGATGAGAACTTTGGCTTCTTTCATTAAAGGAATAGGTCGACATTTTGGGGAAACACTTATTCGCTCTCAGTCTGAGGCCACTGATGTCACTCTCTTATGTCTTTGCTCAATATGAAGCTATAGCCAGAAGAGGGTTAGCTTATCCTAGCACAGAGACTGGAAGCAGGGGGACACAGCTAAACTTAAAATGGCAATAGACATATTTTTTTTGCTTCATATCAGTAGTTCCCAACTGGTCTGTTGCAGGTCTTTTCTGAATGGACCATAAGTGACTCGCAAATGTGAAGTCTTTAAAAAAACACCTTATTTTGAAGTGAATTTCCAGCACAGAGCTGTTATTTTGAAGTGTTGTTTCCTGCTGTAGTGTGAGTAACTAATGAACAACTATTTGACAGAGACAGCAACAAGCCCAAACGCAAGTATAACCCTCAATGTATTAAAATGTGTGGACTTTGAAGTAATGACTAAGGAGGAATCTGGACTCCATGGCTGGACCAGTTAGGAACCAGTGCTTTAAATTAACATCAGAAAGTAAATGTTGATTGCACAATGTAACAGCTTTAAAATAATGACATCAGCGGAATTTAGACTGGTTCCCTATGAACCTCCCTTTTACTATGCAATTCTGCCACTGGATACGATTTCCCGCAAAAATGAAGGCTTGATTTATGTCACAAAGGAAGTGCATCAAGCAAAACAGGAAGAAGATAGCGCTTTGTTTTCCCCAGCAGCTAATGGTAGCTATCCGCAGTTACCAAAAGCCCTGTTTACACCAATCACTTTCGGTATGGTACCTCTGGAACGTAAAGTAACCCTTCAGACATGGTACCTACACCCTAGGTCTGTTTAGCGTTTCCACCACGAACAGTAGTAATGTGAGCGGGGTTGTTGTCACTCACTGCTCCGTCCAGCACTCACTGTATTTCCTCTTTTATCAGTCTGCACCTCGTTTATCGTCCACAGAATGAGGTTGCACGCTGACATTTTCAGAACAAAATAGAACAGGCTGCAGTGAGTCTCTCTCCATGAGATATTTAAAAATAGCGGGTTTGTGCATTTAGTTCTTCTAAAGCAAGCTCAGGGGGTTAGTGTTGCCATAGCCCACAGGAACGGCACTCTGTGACGCTTTTTTTTTTTTTCTCCGAGTGAGGATTAAGATATATGCAGTTCACATAACCCTGTTGAAATTAATTTATATAACTATTTGAAAATCCACTCATTACTAAATGTGTATGTCATTTAAAACTGAAGTAATGGTCAAAGTTGTTAACGTGAAATTTAAGGTGTGTTGATTGATTCACGTCTTCAACTCATACACTGAGTCACATTACAAGTTAACGTTCTACCTCAAATGTCGCCGGCAGTCGGCCCAGTGAATTAAGTTATTTTTTCTCCGACTCCAGCTGCTGCAAGAGGCAGCAAAACATCTTTTATTTTTATAGTTACAGTCTACTATTAAAACTCTCCACGGTATGAACAGTGGTTACATGAGCCTCAAAACCAGCCACAACTCAGCCCTGAGCAGAGTGACCGTCCGCTATTGACCAATCAACGGACTGCAGTGTTCACAGGTACAGCTCCATTGGTACCATCCACAACTTTTTCACAGTGGAACTGAACTGAACTGAACTGAACCATACTGCTTGGTGGAAACAGGGCTAAAGAGTATCAGTGTAAGTTCTTTGCTGTTATTGTCACCACAATCTTGGAATCCATCAGCTATTGCTCTGATGATGACACGTCTCTGGCAGCAACAGCCAGTATTTCAGGAGATCAGATGTAGCCAGCGGCTACCTGGGCCAAAAGATTTCCTCCTCCATGTGCCAGTCATTTGGGTTAATCTCAGATAAATATAAAAAAGCTAATAGAAAGGTAAATTGTCATCGGACAATAGTGAATGGGCTCTAGGATTGCATTTCTTCCAATTATTGGACACATGGACTGTTCATCTACTGCTAAAACGTGATTGGTCAGTAACTACTTGGAGTTGAAACAGAAACCAGAATGGTTCCATTACCAAAATCTTGTGCCATTTCCTACAAATTCTGCCTGATATGCAGGTATCTGTTTACAGAGCTTGCTATACCGAGAAGTGGAAATGGTGGATGGTGGAACAACAAATTAAAACTTCCTAACAGCGAAGTAGCTAACTGTAAAATGTAATGTGTCAGTGTTGTCTTAGCTACAGCGGCCACAACAATAATCCCACTTGGAAACACTCAATATTAAAACAATAAAAAATGTGTTAATTAGTGAGCTTTAGAGGCGCTGCATATAGGCAGATTGTTTTTTTAACTGTGGACAGACCTAGGCTACCTGTTCCCCCCCTGCTTTCAGACTTTGTGCCAAGCCAACCATTGCCTGGCTGTAGCTTCATATTAAAGAGATAGATATGAGAGTGGTATCGATCTTTTCATCTGCCTCTCAGCAAGAAATCAAATGAGCATAATGAAGCAAAATGTCAAACTATTCCTTTGATAAAAGATGCCAAAGTGCTCAAATGGTAAATGTTGTCTGAACACAAACAGCCACTCAAAAACTTTGCCTCAAACTGCCAAAGCTGTGACTTCAATCACGATCACAATCTGACCAGAGAGTATTCAAAGACAGCTTTTGGTACGTGAAGGTTTTTGATACATGGACACAATTCCTTCAGTATGTTTGGTTTGATAACTAGCCCTATTTCTGTCACTAGGAAATGAGTTATGGTTGAACAATTTATAAATCAGATAACACATGAATGATTACAGTCCTGGTTTGTTCTAGTATACCTTCTTTTATTTTAGTGGGCTGAACAGGACAAAATATACAGTAGTAAATCACTGCCATTGTAGTTCTTGTTGCTGGTGAACGCTGGTTGAACCCGGAAGTTGTGAACTGTGCCAAAGAGAACAGGAAATGTGCCGCTCAAGGCTGACACAGACGGTCATCATTATGTCAGGAATAAGGTCAGAGCAGTTCTGTCTTGCGTGTGTGTGAGTGTGGTGCCCTCTGCGGACACTTCCAGTAGCTGAGACCAGTGTAGCCAATCAATGGCCTGACGAGTGCTGCGAGCTCTGGAGACAGGCTGGCCGGAACCACGAGGAAACACTGCAGTCAGCACTCCTCTCTTACTCTTTCACCATCTCTCTCTCTTCCTTAGACATAAACCACACTGACTGAGACAGCTTTTATTTTATTATGTTTTCAGATCAGTGGTATAGTGGGACAGTGTGGTGGATAGTGGTAGTGCCTGGTTGTTCTGGTAGCCACAAGGTGTAATGAGTAGTTTGGTGAGGCTGTAGTAAATGTTAAGAACAGAGGGTACAAAATCAGCATGTCTGAGGTGCAATAGTTTTATCATGCCTGGATATCACAAGAAACATATTATAACTAGAAAACACTCAAAGAACGTACACTACTGACAAGCTGTGCAAGCCTCTAAACCTGTTAGTGACGCTGAGAGTTTTTAAAATCTCCACGTGGATCCAAATCTACATCAAAATACATGTTGTGATATTTATTTTTGCCTTGATCCTTGGATCCCATGTATTTTTCTGTCACTATTTAAAACTGCTAAACTGAGAAACACTGAAAAAAAATGAATAATTGGGAAAAATATGTTAATAGAAAATATACATAATGATCCAAAGTCCTGCTCCCCTTAGTTACTGTTGCTAGGATGGACAAGCTTGACAAAAAGAAATATGGCAACACCAGTTTTGATTAGCCATGTGCCAGATAGTCTCTGGGTGTCAGGCAAAATAACTTCAAGAAGCCGACAGCAAGGACTACAGTAAGTGATGGAAGGATATATTCACGATAGTGTCGTACTGTATATCTAAATAAAGAGCTCCAAAAGTTACTTTGGCAAGTAGTGTTACAGAGATAAAATAAAATGTTAGCCTTTATTTTTTCTGGCTTCAGATACTTCATATCACTTAAAAATATGTCAGCAACCAGTCTATCTACCCTTTTCCAAATCTATTTAATGGTACCACAGAAATAAGGAGAAAGCAAACGTGGCTGACGCTGGTGATTTGACATTAGCTAACTCCTCTAAATGTAGCCACAATTACGTTCGCTAAGTAATTAGCTAGCTAACAGTAGCTAATCTAAAGTCTTATCAGTTCCATTTGGTGCACATTAGAATGGTTATTTTTTGGTTTTCTCATTTTTCATAAACCCTTTGTTGGGGTAGACCTAGCACAGTGGTCTGATACTAAAAGGTGGAGCTAGAAATACTGCAGTCCGTTTATTTGTCAATTTTTCATACATTAGTAGACTATAACTATGCAATTAAAAACATTTTGCAGCCTCTAGCAGCAGCTATGGACTGAGGAAAAAACAATTTAATTCACTGCCCAGTGCCAGCAGATACCAACAACTGATCTGGGCGCTTTACAAAGGTGAAACAGTTACTTGTAATGTTACTCAATGCATGAGCTGATGATGTGAATCCACCAGCACACCTTAAGTTTCATTATGACAACTTTGACCATTTTATTATTTCTCTAGGATGACAAATGCTTGGATCTTTAAGCGTTTAAAAAATGTGTATGCATTTCAACTGGCATATATTCCAATCCTTATTCAGAGAAAAAACATGGCGGAGCATCGTCTGGCAGTTCTAAACCCCTGCTCTGGCCTGACGGGGACTCAATGAACAAACCCGTTATTTTTAAATATCCCATTGAGGGAGACTCTCACTCCAGCTGGTTCTTTGTTGTTCTGAAAACGTCAGTGTGCCAACTCTGTTCTGTGGACAAATACAAGGTGCAGACGTTCCTCTGTATCACTGGGGAAGAGGACATACAGCAAAAGCTGGACAGAGCTGTGATAGACAATGACTGCGCTACATTTTAGAGTACTGTCTCTGGAGGAAATGCCAAACAGATTTAGAGTCTAGGTACATGTCTGTAGGGGTTACTTTTGGTTCTAAAGGTACAGGTAAAGGTAGTTTTTGGTAAAAACGGGGCTTAAGATGTGACTTTATACAATGTAGTGTGTCCATGAGGATTGTGACACAAATATAACTTTATATAGTTATACCTTTGAATAGACGTAGGTGTCCTTGGTGATAGTGTTGATGTTCAGCTGACTGCGAGGTCTACTGCACAGCCTAATCCACTCCATACATCGGACAACAATTCTTTTCAGTTTTGGGAATAGAATAATAACAATATGGTTAGGGTATTGAGTGTAACTTTTACAGGTCCCCCAGCCACATCCTTAACCATCTTCAAAATTTGGTTTTATTTTCTGCATAGACGAGTCTAGCACATAACATATCTAAGTACTGAAGGAAAGGGGACAGTTAACTGAGGTTCTGTCGTGTTCCAAGTTTGCTCAACTGTTATTTGAACACAGAGCGAAAAGGGACAGGATTTAGGATGGATCAATTATGCAAATTTGCAGACGGCAGCCATAATTTTTGGACATGACCTAAATCAATTCTGGGAATATTAGAGCTTTAAAAGGGACCAATTGTGTAAAGTTTCAAGTAAGTCAGACTCATGACATCTAAGTTATAGCTATTTAAAAGTAGCCCATAATGTTACTGTGTAATCAAATATCGCAGGCCTATGCTTGAAATTTATTGTGTTATTGAGAAGTTTGTCTAATATTGTGTTGATCACAATTATATCAGTGAGGCTAGACTAAATACTAGAAACACTCCTCATTATAACACATTACAGTTCAACAGCACCACAAGCTACAGCCTCCGAAATGATCATGTAAGTTGAATCCGTACTTCTCTTAAACAGTTTCAACAAAAAATGAACATCATAATCTTGATGAAGGTTACAGGACTCTTGTATTAGACTGCACTCATTTTAGCCACGGGTGCCTAATAATTTGGCACCTCATAGTATGTCATATAGGCTACATTTAAAAAAATATCTCGACCAATTTTAGTGAAATGGCATAAAAATTAGGGCTGTACTGAATAGTCTGAAGCTTTGAAGCTTCTTTTATAATGTTAACATTTCTATTCTAAATCAACAATTTAATGCTGCTAAGCTTTTTATTATTTTTTCATTCTGTTTAAACTCCGTATTTCTGCACAGTTGCAGACTAAGATTAGGGTACACTAATATTACAACGTATTAGAATTAATATTTGTAGCATTAGATTCCAGTGATGGCTGCGTAGGATTGTTTCCGACTCAAGTGATCCAAACATTTTGCAAAACACAAGAGCGCTGTAAAGTCCAAAAGTCAAAATTAATTGAAAAAGACAGATGTATTCATTTCCAAATTTCACAACGTGATTTTAATTAACAAATACTTCTTCTTTTATCCATATTTATAATAAAAATATAAAAAAATTATAATTATAAAAATAATAAAAAAGACGAACTCATTTAATTTCATTAATCACTTAATTCACATTAAGGATTTTGTTTGAGGATTTATTTTTTTGGGTGATGATGTCAAATAAGTTTTCAAATAAGAAAAAGACATTCGGTACAGCTACAATAAAAACATATCATTCAGATGGTTTATGTTCCAGATTTGGTGAATATGGCATCTAATGTCCCTTATACCAAAACTGACAGAAGAACAGACAGTCCTCAAAATATTATGTAAATGATATACAGTAAAATGGTTTATATGGTCATTGTACTTGGTCGTTGTAAATGATAACATGTGGGGGCTCCCTTGAGGTATAGAGGTCAAGACACTGACCATGGACTGCAGTGTCTCCGGTTAGACCTTTGTTGGATCTCTGTCTGCCTTCTTTCCTGTCATTTCTCTACTGTCCCAGTCTAATAAAATAAATCAATAAAGACTGGTAGCATGTGGTGTCCGAGGCAGGTAGTATCAGGGTCCGCGTGTGGTGGTTTGCAGCAACAGTTTATGAAACCTAATATTTGTGCGTGGTGGTTTTTCCTCAGCAGATTTGGTTGCGTGTACAGCATGTGCGTGTGGTTTGCAGCAGTTGTTTCGGTAGCCCGGTGTGTGTACTCCTCAGGTGGGCTGGCAGCTGAAGAACCTGGTCAACGCTCTGAGAGAGGACCCATGCGGAGTCATCCTCACACTGAAGAAAAGGCCCCAGAACACCCTGAGCTCGACGCCGGCTCTGCTCAGGAACGTGCGCTGGAAACCACTGGGCCTGCAGGTAAATACCAGCGACACATGGTCGACTTAAAGGCTAAGTTTGATATTTTTCAACCTTGATCCTATCTTCTCATTTTCTTGTGTCTCAGTGACTAATCGGAACAATGATTTTTTAAAGTGGTGCGGTATTGAGCGGGAGTGTTGCAGCTGGCACATGCAAAACAGGCTGCACTGTAACCACTCAGGGCAATTAAGCACCATGGATGTACGTCTACTAAAGGTGCTTGTATTTGCCACTTAAAGGCACAGATTGTTATTCTAAGTGTCTGGCAACATTATGGAAATGAGCCCTACAGAGCTAGACCTTTTTATTAAAGAGTAAGATCCTTTTGCTTCAACCAGAAACAGCCCTAATATCACCAACCTCACCAGACTCCACTTAAAGACACAGTAATTTTAGCATATATAAAGCCGGCATATTTTCATATCTAACTGGGTGAGTGAAGGATAAATTTCAAACAAAACAGAGTTAGTGATTGTTGAAACAGTGGAAAGACAAACCAGAATGGTTTTTGCGTAGTCTGGCGGGTTTGGCAATGGTCATTTCGGGGCTTGTTCTAATGAAGCAAAAAGGATCTTACTCCTTAACAAAAGGTCTATCTCTGTAGGGATCCTTTCCATAAGTTATTAGACACTTGATATAATAATGTGAGTCTGTCAGTGGCACTTGTAGGGGAGGTAAACTGACAGAACATGCACCAAGTGGTTACATTGCAGCCTGTTTTGCATGTGCAGGCTGCAGCACTCTTGCTCAATACTGGACCAATTTTAAAAGTTGTTGTTCCAATTAGTCATTTAGATACAAGAACACAGGAAAATAGGATCCAGGTTGAAGAATACTGAACTTACCCTTTAAGTGCAGCATTATAACAAGCTACATCCTGAACTGAAAAGTGCTTAACGGACTCAATGACATGCTGCTCTAAAAACTCTGTGTTGAAATTTGAACTGAAATATGTCCCCTCTTCCAAACAGTCATGTATATCTGCACACTTCTTGTACTTACAGTGAGGGATTTGAGGCAGGATGATTTAGCACTGTGTGTACAGTAAGCGTGTGTTGTACCTCTGGCTTTATCTTTGACTCACTCTCAGCTCTTGTTTTTACTGCCCACACTCTGCATTTTCCTACTGGCATTTTAAACAAATATTTTCAAAGGAAACTTGTTCGCTGTGTGACCTTGCATCAATCCTCCTGTTGAGCATTTCAACAAATCTCTCTTCTTTTTTTTTTTTTTTTTTTTTTGCAGCCTGCCGTAATGCTGGCACAGTTCAAAGCCATTCACAAATGTGTCGGCAGCTAAACCTCCATCTGAAGAGAAGTTATGCATACCAAAAGGATTTTTTTTTTTAGATGAAAATAAATTAAGATAGTGAAGGAGAAAAATAGCTAATTAAATCTTCTATTTGCACTTTGTAGTTGTGTAAATGATTTAAATGGTATAATATGGGCTGAACCTTCTGCTTAGGAGCAAGTGCAGGGCAAAAAAAGGTCACCAAAAGGTCTGTCCACACTCCCACTCACATTCATATTCATATTTACTGAGGCTATGGTCCTGATTTATTCAACCTTTGCCCCCAAGGACAACTCCTTTTTCGAAAGAGAGGTACATTTTTAATGTACAGTAGATCTAAAAGGTGGAATGCTTGTTTGAAGGCTTACAGCTTGGAGCGGGTGTACACATTTCACTTCAGGGCAAATACTTTGTCAGTCCGTCACTCAGTCAGAGCCTGGAAAAGTCACTCAAATTTTGGTGCACAGAAAGAGCAAGTTGTGCTGAGACGGACAGAGGGGTGAGATGAGGGCTGATCTGACGCTGCCTGAGTGCTCTGTGAAGTCTTGTTCTGCATGTCTGTGAGCATAACCCACAGCACATGTGAGCGTATGTCTCATGAGAGTCTTACACGTTCAGTCAGTGTTTCGTGTTTTCCGTAATTGCCCAGAAACCATTAACACCCTGTAATAACCACAGAGCCTGCTGCAACTTCATCACCATCTCTGTCTCTAACAGGGTTGCTGCCTTGTTAGATCATCGCTCTAAGTTGTTACCATGAGCTTATTGTTATATTTGCTGCGAACAACAGCAGAGGATTGTGGGAATTCTACCCTGATGGGCTGCTAAGACACAAACGCGCCGTGAGCGCCCAGATCAGAGCACTAGAGATATCTGTGGGAGAAGAGAAGAAAGGAGTGTTTTAGATTTGTTCTCTCTCAGAAAGACTGGAGCTCTTAATTATTCATAAGCAA
This sequence comes from Epinephelus moara, assembly GCF_006386435.1. Lineage (NCBI taxonomy): Eukaryota > Metazoa > Chordata > Actinopteri > Perciformes > Serranidae > Epinephelus > Epinephelus moara. The sequence continues at coordinate 13,860,401 of NC_065509.1, forward strand.
CTACAGGCAGCTCCACTGGCTCTGAAACAAGAGCCGCTACTCAGCAAATACTGGAGATAATGCACTGAATCCAAAATATCCTGCTAAACAGCCTGTGTGTGTGTACTGGGTGGGAGTGTGCACACATTTCTAAGCATGGCCGTATGCACACTTGTCCATCTGTCTGTGTGTCAAAGCAAGTGTGTTTCTTTGCATGTCTGCGCACGCATGCAGAGAGATGTTTTCTGTTATCAGTCGCGTTGCTCCTTTGAGAGGCGAAGGAACTGGGTCACTGCACTCTGTAAGCTCGGTTTTGGATACATACTGTACATACACTCACTCCAAAACAAACACAAGTACAAACACATGCACACTCATACCTCTAAGCCCGGTTTTAGTGGATGAATCGTACGGCTGTGAAGTTTAGCCCAAATGTGGCAAATGTTCAGTTGGATTATAACTGAATCCACAAAGGAAACAATTTATCTCTGCAAATTATCATGTGATTCCAGCCCCAAATCCCTCCATGGCAACCTTCTTTATTCTGCTAAATAATGGCACATATCTCTCTCTCTCTCTCTCTCTCTCTCTCCCTCTCTTTGTGTGTGTGTATGTGTGTGTGTGTGTGTGTTTGCGTCTACAGCAGGATGGAGTAAAAGCAATTTAATGATCCACTGTAATTACAGTGATGCTGGCAATGATTTTGACAAATACGTTGAGGATTACTGTGTCTGCTGCTTCTGCAAAACATGCATGTACCGAGTCATTTCACGTGTGACTGAAGGCCACATCAGCGTCCACATCACAGGTTGAACGTGTATGTGTGCCACATATTGTCTATGACCTCACTTTCATAAATGTGTTATATGTTTAGATACATAAATAATTACTCTTTGGAAATGCATGCTATTTTAGGCAACACGTATCGGCTGGTTATGTATTATTGATGGGCCGGCTGAATGGATGAGGGGTTACAGCTTCTTTGGTCTGTTGGTCTACTTTTGTGACGCCTAATGCAACTTAAAATCTTTGCCATCCTTTTATTTTAAATCTTTATCATGATAAATTACTTCATACGAGTAAATGTAATGATAATTGTTAAAAAAAACAATCTCACCTATGGGTCCATTTAGTTCTCCAGTAGATCAGACCCCACGATCTCCATCAGCAGATGGAGTTTGAGGCTCAACTTTTAAACTGACATGGATGAGAAGTCCTTAAAGAGCTCAGACATAAATAGAAATTTGAACATCTACAGTTACACCTCCATATGCTGATAAAGACTTGATCTTTGATCGAAAAACTGGCGAACAGCTGTTTAATGGACCTTAAGGTGACATTGTCTGTCTATGAATGGACTTTGAAGCTAAGCAATAGTGACTAGTACTAGCTTAAAAACATGGGGAATACGCATTCTTGCTTTCAAGTTGAGTGAAGGGTATTGGTAATATATGGATCAGATCAACATTGAGCTAAGAGACTAGATATCGTCTTAGATTCTGGATATCGTAATGTCCTAAGTGTTGTCTTTTCCTGGTTTTAAAGGCGGTATTACAGTAAAGTGATGTAATTTCTGAACTGTTTTAGCTGTTCTATTACTTACCTTTACCCACTTAGTCATTATATCCATATTACAGATGATTATTGATCAAAAATCTCATTGTATAAATATCTTGTGAAAGCACCAATAGTCAACCCTACAATAACGTTGCAATATTAATATTGAGGTATTTGATGAAAACCTTGTGAAATCTGATTTTCTCCATACTGCCCAGACCTATTGAGTAAATAGATACTACTACCGAGTCTACTTGAAACAGTTCTGGTTGCCTGGCAGCCTCACAATGACAACAAGACTCCAGTAGAAGTTTGCTCCAACTGGTCTCTACTTACCCAACTGTTACGTCAGTCTTTGTTAAGATCAGTCTTTAAAGCTGACCATAGGTTGCACCAACAAAACTTAAGGCTAGTCTTAACTATGCCTGAACTTAGTAATGCATGGTTAAGTGGATGCCCATACGACTACGGTTATTGCCCAGCAGTGTGCATTGCTAGAAAACATTGTTAACAATCTCTGGCTGTCTTGCTAACGTGCAGCATTTACAATTTGCTGCAAAGTTATTATAGAGGATTGTAGAAAAGCCAGCAGGAGAACATGTTGACTACCAAGCAGTAGAATAAGTCATCAACATGGAGAGAGAAAAGGAGGCGATAAATTATTGTTCCCACTTGGGCAGCCTTTGGTCAGAAAATTAAGTTCATGGAAAGACCTCCTGAGCCTGATGGAGAGAAAAATAAGTACTCACCTTGACAGACAAACTCCTTCAGCCAATCAAAATAACAAACACTGGCGAACGTCTTCTTTATCACCAGTGGAGCCAGTTGATAAACCAAGCTTTTGCCTAATCCAGTCGGAAGAATGATGAAAACGTCTTTTCCATGCTATTGTTCTTGTATAATTATTGTTATTGACTCTATTTCTGCAATAACTTCACTTATTGCTATGTTTACTCTGCTAACATCAGAGTTAGCACCTGTTGTTTCGGGAGCTGCCATTACTGTTCATCTATGCGGCATCAACTATGGAGATGCCTGATTGACCCGGATTGGATTTTAATTTCTCGAAAGTGTTTAGGGCAGTGCCGAGTCCAGACTGATACCGAAAGCGAAACAGAATGTTGAGCTCATGTCTTCAGGATGGTCTTACCAGGCTACCTCCTGACTACAGTAGGCGTAAGATTTATGCCCAGTTCTAGCAAAAGGGACGCATACGAGTAAATGATGCAACCAGTGTTAACTATTAGGTCAGACTTAGAACCACAAGACCAGGCATAAGCCCCGTTGGTGCAACTGGTCCCAGGAGTCACTGCTCCCAGCCAAGGAACAGTCCGGCACATAACCCTCATAAAACCTGTTTTTACACTACAGAGTTTTTGGATGGATTAAACAAACGAGATGTAACTTGTTCTTACGTGAGCTTTAGAGGTGACTCTGATAAACTCTGACAAAAGTTGGAGTGGTATCAATCTTGACAACTGACTCTGGGCAAGAAAAGTAAAATAAGTGTATTTCCCAACATGTCAAACTGTTCCTTTAATACAATTTTTTCCCATGCAGGCTTATTTTTTTTACACACATGACTGGATTTATTATTATGAACTTTTGGACCAGACTAAACATCTGTTTAGATATCAGTGGTTGTTGAAGCATTTTTCAATTTAATTGTATGGGATTCAGATGAGACTCACTGAATAAGCTGGGCTAATGTTAACGGCATATTATGTTATGTTTAATATATTAGCTTGTGTTAAGAGTATACTATGCAGGAATGGTCGGACACTGTTTGTTAACAGTGGGAGTGAAAGTGGAAGGGAAAGTGAATGCTAACCCCAGCTTTGTCCGCTTGGCGTTTCACCTCACTATATTTGTATTTATTCTGCGCTATGTCCGTGATTTTCAAAGCTTCCTCTTGGCTGCGTGCTGCTTACAGTCTGGCCCCTGGTTGCTACCTTTTTATAAAGTCCTGATGTCACCTGCATGCTGTGTCCCGATGCATCCGTGCATTTTTCAAGTGTAAATTTCCCACTTAGGACACATCCTAGTTACAATTCTTTTATAATCACATTTAAGGTATCTCTATCCAAAATGATTGTTTTGTTTGAACCTATAAAAATATAAGAAAGGGTAGGGATATAATTATATAATTTGTTTCACTAGCACATATTGATGTCTTTGTCAGGCATCTTTAAAATCAGTTTATCATGCAGCACTATTGTAAACTTTTAGTCATACTGTTCTTGAACCTTTAAATCCCTTAAATAGTCGTAATATTATGTTAAGCGTAGAAGTGTGTGTGTGCGTGTGTGTGTGTGTGTGCATGTGAAGGTGTTTGTATGGGAAACATTGGTCTGGAGAGGATTTGAGCAGCAGATTTTTTGGTAGTGGTAGTAGTTTGAAGTGGACGCAGCAGGGGTCAGATGGTTTAAGTGCTGTTTTAACAGACTGGTATTTCGCCTGCTGTGGAGGTCCCATCTCTCTCTACTTCCACCCCCACTCCCCCCTCCTCCTTTTTTCCATGCAGGCAGCAGTGGGCTGTAATCACTAAATTACTGTTTTCACTCTCAGCTCCAGTCACCACACTGCACAGCTCCCCCGCCTCGCTCCCTCGCTCCCTCTCTCCCTCTCTCCTGCACTTTTTCTCTCTGTCTCTCTCTCTCTTTGTCCTATTTCCTTTGCTCTCTCTCCTCTTTCGCTCTCCCTCTCTTTCCTCCCCGTCTTCATTATTTATTGTGAAGCCGTCTTACTGTAAGCTGCCTTCATAAGAGGAAGACTGTGAGCGAGAGAAAGAGATGAAGATAGAGACAGGGCCTGGGGATGGAGGTAGTGAGGGTGCTGAGGAGGAGGGAGGATGGAAAGTTTGGAATATGAAATGAATTTGCCTAATGCACTGCTGATGAAATGATGAAACACTGGGCTTCCTTAATGAGAACGCTGCCCGCCTCGCCGTCGCTCGGGCTCTGTCTGTTTATCCATTCTGTCCACACTCCCGTCTCCTCTCTAAAACGGAGCGTTCTCCTCAGACGTACAGTAAAACACCCTGTTTTTACAAAATCTGGAAACCTCGTCCTTGGGGAGTAATTGTCGGCACGAGGTGCATATTTGTCATCCAGCTGTTTCGGCTGAGGACAAATATAATTCACTTGAAATTTGGACTGGGTTTCCGTGACATCAGAAGCGAGGCACGCTGTTCTCACAGAGGACCTGATGACAAATGAATCTACGTGTCCTTGAGTCAAGCTGAGGAGGAGGCCACGCTAGCTTTCCTCTGTCCTCTCCTCCTCTTGTAGCACGGGAGAGGAGAGGAGAGGAGAGGAGAGGAGAGGAGAGGAGAGGAGAGGAGAGGAGAGGAGAGGAGGGGGTTGTCATGGGAACAGACATGGAGAGCCCTGTGTGAGTGAAGAGGCTTGAGACAAAATGACAGAATAGTGAAACCATTGAACGTGGGAGAGGCTGCACAGTCAGACAGATACAAAAAAAGACAACATACACAACATGGCAGCTGTGTGGAAATAACTCACTTGTGTTTGTGATTCAGTGTTAAAACGAGTGCGGGCTGCAGTACAAGGAAGATAACACAAATAAAAGCCTCCCTTCTCCTCGTAACACCATAAACTGTGTGCTTGTTTGTTTTTCTGTGAGGCAGGGAAAGATCTGATGCTCACTTTCAGGAAGTTGTGCTCCCAGATCCCCTCACCGTCCTCCAATTATAACTCAATGAAAAGGTGCGAGTCACTCTCTCCTTCTTCCTGTCATCTTTCTCCCCTCAGCCGGTCCCCACCAGCCCCACCAGCACCTCACCTACACCCGGTGGAACTTTGGGCATGTCCAAAATGGATGCCCCCAGCATGCAGGACGTCTATATCCTCTCACCTGTCTCTGGACTCTACAGCACCAGGTCAGCACATACAGATGTTTGATGATGGCGATTATCTTTATTGTTATGATCCTGCTGATGATGACAGTGATGATGTGATGATGACAACTCTGCCCTCTCAAGGGAGGAGCTGGGTCTGATGTCATGTGACGACATCAGCCGCTACAGCGTGAGCTCCCAATCTGGCTCCAAAGGTTCAGAGGCAGTCAGCTACTACCTGGACCAGGACAGTGGTCAGTACTTCTCCCTGCTGGAGGGAGACGGACCCCCAGGGCCTGACTATGACAGGGGCCGCAATACGGGGGTTCGCCGGCGGGACAAGACCCCCACCCATGGTAAGATGAAGAGCGCCATTCCTCAGTATAAATGGGGCAGTAAAGGCTCCGGCCCAGTCTGTGTTGTAGAACAGCATGCTCTCTGTCACCACTTCTCTCACCTCTTTCTCAGAGCTCCTCCTTATGTGTTCATCATTACTCACTTCATGGCTCTGCTTTTCTGTGTCTTTACCTCGCATACGCACGTCCCAAAAACACTGATCACATGCCAACGGTCAGTCCAAACACAGTGTGTCCAGCTCCCTGTCTGCCCCACCAGTTGTGTCAACCTTTGTCCAAGACAGCTTCCTAGACATCCTGTACCTTCTTCAGAGACTCTCAAGGGGCCTATGATGTGCAAAGTGAGGATCATGTGACAGACGGAAGCACTAGAAGACTATTTTATGGCTACCTTGCTAGCTAGGGGCCACTTGTACTGTAAAGAATGTAATCAATGGACAGCGCCGAACACATCTGGAGAGAGTTGAAAACGAAAACACAATATATATTTACTCAGATATGAAACCCACTATTAAGACACATTAGTCAATGATTTTGTATTAGCGAAGCAAGTATTCAGATCTTTTACTTTAATTTTGTGTATACAACATTCATAACATTGATGTAGCACACTCTCTCTGTGTGTGTAGTAATCTGAGCTTCTCTATTAATTGTTGTGGTAGGCAGTCTGGCAGCGCACACATGTTAGTGCATGTGAGTCCCTGTGTGTGTATCCCACTGGCTAGCTCATCGCTGCCGCTCCACACTGTGCTCATGCAGCAGTTACTGCTGATAGCAGGACAGCACTGTCATGGAAGCATAGCATCCACCCTCTGGTTTCCCACCAAGTTAATAATATTAGCGCTGACAGCACTGTTGACATCGTAAGCACACTTAATTGAGTTAGCACTGTTAGCTGATAACAGATGTTGAAAACTGTGTACAGACTATCCTGGCTCAGAGGTTAAGTAAAAGTATGAATATCACACTGTGAAAACACTCCACTACAAGTAAAAGTCCTGCATACAAAACCTTAAGTAAAAGTACAAACGTTTTCGTATTAAAATATACTTAAAGTACCAAAAGTAAAAGTACTCATTACGTAGAGTGGCCCATTTCAGAATAATTTATATTATAATTTTGGATTATAATTATTGATGCATTATCACTTTAATTTACAGCTGGTAAAGGTAAAACTCATTTTAGCTACTTTGTGTACTGCTGTGAAGCTTTATCTATAATATATATCATAATTTGTTTATTTTTATATTAATAATCTAAATCTTCAAAGTAACTAAAACTTATAATTTACAAATATACATTTGGTGAACTAAAAAGTACCTCAAAATTGTACTTAAGTGTTTTATTCTACTTGACTAAATGTACTTTTCACCACTGATAAAGCCAACTGTACGCTACCTCCCCAGCAACAAATGGCAGAAAAACAAAGTTACAACTAGTTGGTAAACGTGATGGAGCAATTAGCTGCTAAAGACCCAGATATTGCCCATAGGAGTTGGTGGAGACCAAAAGAGAGCCAAAAAATGAGTGAACACTTTACACTGACACAAACGACTGAAAAACAGGGTTAAAATGGCTCCTATGTAGACATGGTTAAGGTAAAAGTGTCAATCATTATGCACAGTTGAAAATTGGCTTCTTTGTACCATGAAATTCTTCCCTTGCCTTCCACTCTGAATGCTGTTTTAGAAAATTATAAGAAATTAAAGAAAAAAAGAAAAGAAAGTTTTCAAAGAACACTATGTACAATATACAATTATGGCCATCGCCATCTTGCATTTTTGACCTGCACATTTTGCATACTGCACTACATCTTTTGTTGACCATGATGGAAGGTATAGTTTATTTTCAGTTTGAATCTCTGACTTTCAATGGGACGGCCCTAGGTGGGAGTTAGGATCAGGACACATTGCCATTCTATTCAAGTGTCCCAATAGCTATGTAAAATATACAATTTTAGCCGTGGCCATCTTGGATTTTTGGAGCCTGAAGTGACCATATTTGGACAAGAGGGTGGAGCTAACCCTAACATTAGCGGCTCGCTTGGTTAGCATGGTGCATTACAGTCTATGGTTAACTGTGATTATGCTAACGCTAATTTTCTAGGAAAAAACTAGGAAAAAAAAAACATTAAAACAAAGTGCACTTACCAGAAAAAAATTACATTTGACTCCTTTGAAACACATTTTTTAGGCAACTAACATGTTACAGTTAACTTTCATGAACTGAAAACACACTGAAATGGTGACAGCTACAGCTACGCCTTAACTCTGTGAATCTGGGGTCACACCATGGTTATGTCACCTAACCAACATTGTCGCTGTGGTAGCGGCCTGTCAACAGATGGCACCCACCCTGCCCTTAATTATGCATAACAGTAAGCCTTAATAACATTTAAACAAGTGAGTTATAGGAAAATTCACCCCTGTGCAGTTGTCATGAACAGTGAAATTAGCTATAGAGACCAAAACCGTTTTTGTATAAGGTTGTAAACATGTTAACTTCTGCTGTAAAGTTGGGGTTTTAACATGGGGTTCTATGGCGATTGATTCTCTTTTGGAGCCAGCCTCAAGTGGACATTAGAGGAACTGCAGTTTTTGGCACTTCACCTTGGCTTCACTATTCAGCCGCAGAGGTGTCCACTTTATCAAAACACCATGTACAATATACAAATAGACAGTATCAAGCCATAACAGTAACAAGCCATAAGATATTAGTTCACCAGTGGTTTTCAGCCAATAGTAAACATGCTAGCAGATTAGCTGCCGCTGCTAGTTCAGCTGCCCCGGATGTTGTGGATGAATACAACTTGTAAATAAGACCTCTTGTGTGACCTCTTGCCTTACATGTCACAGCAGTCCCTCGACTCGAGAGTCTCTCGTTTCTTCCCCCACACCTGCACACACTTTGTCTTACCTGTCCACCCCTCCAGCTGTCTCCCACGCTGTCTCTCAGTCACCCGCGACACCCCCACTCCCTCCCCCCGTAAACGACTCTCTGATTGCTGATTGGTCCTTCCAGGTGACCTCAGGCCTGTTTCCATGCCTCCCGAATATAACTGGATGGCCGAGGCCAAGGAACCCAGCATGGGCAAAAGAGGGAGCCGAGGTACACACACAAACACACACACACAAAAACACAGCCCCTCACACACTTAACACAAACGGGTCGGACTGGTGCCGTGCTTTGCTCCATAACACATTTCAGCTCATCCTCTGGCTCTCCATGGTGGTGTGGTTGTGTGAGGATACATATCTGTCAGGTATGTATCTGACAGAGCGACAAGTAAACATAAATGCAAGGAAACTGCATTTATACAGCTGCTCTGGAAATGAGGGTATTTCTACGTGACCAATTCTAACCAGCTTTACCGTTTTGCGGTGAGACTCGATCTGTATTCGGCCGAGGATCCTCCACTCTACCATCAGAAAGTCCATGAATAACATTAAAGCACAATACTACTGTCTGGGCTCTGCCTTTCTCCTTCTCCTTCTCTCAGTCACTTTTTAGTTTTTTCACATTTAAGTGTATGGATAATAAACAAATAAAGTGAGAAGCCATTTCTATCTGGAGCTACAGCAGAATAAAACTTTCTGTGACTGACAAGATTTAGCAGTAGTGCCCTCCATATCAGCATAATCATTGCAAAAAGATTAGCTGTATGTCCCCGGCTGTGGATCCATATCAGATAGTACAGCTCTGAGGTACTTTTATCCCTTTCTGTTTGGTTTTTATCTGTAAGGGTCTATTCACCCTCATCTGTTTCTACTCTGAGGTTCTCCCTCGACTCTACGACGCTATCTCCCCCTCCCTCCTCTGCGGTTTTCCTCCCTCTGTCATCCGTTCCGTCGAGCCTGTCCATCCTCTAACCTCTCCATCCGTCTACTGCCCTCATCCCTACAGATTCAGACAACTCCCTGCTGCGTTACCTTAGCGACGACAAGATCCTGGTGATCGAGGAGGAGCCCGAGGGTCCGGGCAGAGAGAGCCGGCGGGATTCCACCAGACGCTCTCGGCGCAAGAGCCGCAATCCCAGCAGCCCTAGCTTTCCCATCAGCCCCTCCATGCTGTCCTCCACCCTGCGCCTAGACCAGCCACCCGATGCTTTGCCTGTACGTACACAGTGTTTGAACCTTTTCAGAGTTTGTATAAGTCAAAGGTCTTGCAGTGCTGCTTGTTATTAATCATTTATCAAGTCATCATTATGTTAAATTTAGTTTATGTTCAATTTAAAAACATGACACATTATCTAGTTTTATTCTTTGCTGGTGGTGGTGATGTGTTGTTCTACTTTATGTACACATTTTGGGTAGAGAATTATTGTATAATGATTATATGATATATTTATCAGTCTACATTGTTTTGGTGTAAGTTGCCAAATGTTGGAGATATCAGCTGTAGAGATGTCTGCCTTCTCTCGAATTGGTCTTAGTCTTTGTAGGGGATGTGTTAAAAATAAGCAAAATACAGAATTACAGCAGCCTTATCCTTTAAAGGCAACTGAAAAGTCTGCACACAGCGACATGTACAGACGATGCTATTTTATATGCTTGCATATTTCACCAGACAACACACTCACAGTTTGGGAAGTGTTGAATTGATTTGTCAATGAGGTGGGTCTAATGCAATAAACAACAACAGAATCTTTAAAAAATGAAAAAGAATTTCACAATAGAAGTTAAAGGAAATATACAATGCTGTCAAAGCATTCCTGGTGTAGACCTCATAAAAAAACAGTGGGTAAATAAGTATTCACATCCTAAAAGTAAAAAATCTGCATTCATGTTCTGTGTGTTCTGCATGCGGCAGATGCATTATCATATATTACATTATAATTACAGAGGTGTGACCAAGTCATTGTTGCACAAGCCACAAATAATGCCCTGTTTACACCAAGCAGTCCGGTTCAGTTCAGTTGGGTACGCTTTTCTTCCGTTTCCACTGTAAAAAGTTGTAGATGGTACCAATGGAACTGTTCCGTATCGTCCTCATTTTTGGTCCCCCCTCTGTTGGGGTACAGCACAAAGATCTTTTTCTAAAAGGTGGAGCTGTGAACACTGCAGTCTGTTGATTGGTCAGTAGCAGACGGTCACTCTGCTCAGGGCTGAGTTGTGGCTGGGTTTGAGGCTCATGTAACTGTTCCTACTGTGGAGAGTTTTATAAGTAGACCGTAACTATAAAATTAAAGGATGTCTTGCTGCCTCTTGCAGCAGCTGTAGACTAAGAAAAAAATAATTTGAGTAATTCGAGTGTTGGCAACTTTTAAGGTGGAAAGTTAACTTGTAACATTACTTAATGCATGAGTTGACAACGTGGATCCCTCAGCACACCTTAAAGTTCACTGTGGCACGTGCCTTAGAAGGACTAAATGTACAAACCTGCTATTTTTAAAAAAAATCTCACTGCAGCCCTTTTGTCCTGAAAATGTTGGCATGCAACCTCGTTCTGTGGACTGTGCAGACTTCCCTTTGTGTCACCAGTGAAGAGGAAATACAGTGCGTGGTGGATGGAGCTGTGAGTGACACCTACCCCACCCACATTTAAGAGTAATGTTTGCGGTGGAAACGCTAGGGTCTTGGAACCATGTCTGAAGGGTTACTTTTGGTTCTAAAGGTAGCTTTACATTAGCTAACATTAGCTAACGTTGCTTACGTTAGCTAAACAGTAGCTTGTTAACTGCGTTGATATCAGCCTTGTTTTTTTTTCTGCGGTTTTAAATGTAAAACTGAGTTGGAAACATTTTTGTGCTCAGGGAAAGGTATCAAGTATTTCAGTTTGAATCTCTGACTTTCAAAGAGCAGCATTTAGACATGAAAGTCCACTGACAAAGCGGCAGTATTTGACGAGTTGGGAAGAGAACGCAGTGCCATTCTATTCAAGTGTGTCCCAGTAACTCAGTCTGTCAGTGAGCCAGCATGCACAATACCAGGAGCCTAAAACTGAAGCAGCTAAATGGAATTCAGCCATTGTTAATTTTATTAGTAACACCTGTATTTGTCCCCCTGTGACATGTTAAACTGTGTGCTTTACAAAAGCCCTGTTAGTGGCACTAAAATCACCTTCAAGGCTTTAAGCCTGACTCACTCACACACCTTCCTTTATCTTACAGTGTGTGTCTGTGTCCTCTCCGAGGGAGACTGTGTGTGGTTGCAGGATAGGTCGTGGTGTTCACAGATTAAAACACATTGTTCTTTGTGTGTTCGTGTGCGTGTGTGTGTGTGTGAGTGTGTGTGTGTGTGTGTGTGTCAGGTAGAGGAGACAAAGGAGAGTGAGGATGATCAGTGTCATTGCATGGCTGCCAGCTTCACGGATTATAAGAATGACAGTCACACTCTCAGACACGCCCCTCTGTAACTTTTCTCTTGTTCACACAGCAGTACACACACACACACACACATGAATACACACACACACACACACACACATATACATACACAAACAAACACACACTAGCACACAGGAGTGCATTTGTATGCAGGGTAGCCATCTCACGACTCATCCTAACTCATCCTAATATCCCCATCTCCTCAGACACGCCTGAGTCTAAATAGGAGTTTATTCTGGACAAACACACACACACTCTTGCACGCGCTCACGCACACAAACACGTATCCCTGTGAGTAGGTGCATGACTCAGCATCAGCCAGACCAATTACAAGCGCTACTGACAGACTGTGCTTAAAACACAACGTGCGCAAACGCACACACACACACACACACGCACACACACACACACACACATATACACAGGGCGCTAACAGCTTAGCTAACACCAGCCCTCTCTAACCCTCTCAGCTGTGTGCTTCTCATGGTGGTGACTCATATCTATTCGGTGGCACATGAAGTATACTGTCCTACACTAACAAGCATACGCTAACCTTAATGACCTGCTTGTTTCCTCTCCCTCGCTCTGTCTGTATGATTCTTTGTTATAAACGTACAACACCAACATTTTAGCGAAAAACATGTTATTTGAACTCACGGATGTTCAGCTTGTAGAGTTTCATGTCTTTGTCTAGCAGCAGAACAAAGTTGCACAACAAAGCTACCCTGAATTCATCCACAGCAGCACAACTACATTCAATCAATTGTGTTGCATAATGGCAAATTAATGGATAATGAAATGAAACTGTGCCTAATGGCTATGGTTCAGGGACCCTGTGACCCTCTCCTGGGTGCCCAGGTCCCTGAGCTTTTGCCCGGTAGGACCATTCATTTAAAAGTGTCTCCACACTTGGGGCAGAGATTAGTACAAATTCTTTTTTTAATAAAACTCAAAATTCAGTAAAAACATTTCACTGGGAGGATTATAGGGTTATGTATGGTGGTTAATGTCTTGATTAAATTATAGTCACCAGGAATCAAATGTGTAATCAGTCCAAAAAATAANCATTCACACTCACATTCACATTTCACACCTACGGCCAATTCAGATTCACCAATTAACCTGCATGTCTTTGGACTGTGGGAGGAAGCCGGGCTCCCCTACTCCGGGTTCGAACCAGGGACCCTCTTGCTGTGAGGCGACAATACTAACCACTGCATCACCTTGCCGCTCCATGCTGTGTCGTTTGAATGACAATTCAACAAAAAAAACACCAACACAAATTCACAGTTAGTTTGACAATTACACTGGTTCCTACTTGTGGCGACCTCTAGCACACCATGTAGTGTGCACCCCATATAGGCTCAGTCCCTTGCAGCTAATGGATTCATTTACACAGTATATTACTGTGAAGAGGATATCCAGGTCTCTATTCATTGGGCCAAAATATTACATGGGTGTGAAATGTTTTAAATGAAAAAAATATGTGAAAGTAGACTGTTGAATTTTGCAATTGTATCAGAAACACTGTCCATCTCTTATAGTGTATGTTATGTAGGTTTTAAATACATATGGGGAATAGAAATGCAAACCACAGACAATGATGTGATAATTAAGGTGCACAGAAGAAATGTGTGTCTGTGTGTATGTGCTGCCATGTTGGCAGACCTATAGAGGTTTTTTTAGAAGCAGTTAAATGATGTCTTTTTCTTTTCTCCTGTCTCAGCGAGGTGCGGACACACTGCGAGCAGACACAACAGACAGGTGAGTCTGTGTTTGTGGTCATTTATGGTTCGACCACATGCTTGTGATTGATGGAAGGAGTTGTAAGTGTCGGTTGTGGTTACATTCAATCCTGTCTGTCCCCCTGCAGGTACTCCGGCTCAGGAAGCTCAGGAGCGGCCTCTATGAGGAAGGTAGGAGAGCAGACAGCGCTACAGGGCTGACCGTGTATCTCTTAGATGTTTTATAAATCTATAGTTCTGATGGTTTGTTGAAATGAATTTTTAAATAATGCTGTCTTGTGCCAGTACATTTTGATTCTGACTTAAACTACGTTTTAATGACGCAGCAGAGGCTTCGACAATGAGAACACATCCGCTGTTACGTGGAGCTCGAGTGTGTCCAAATAATAGCTAAACATGCAGCGAGACAAGAATAGGAGAGATACCTGAGATGAAATTCATTCAAGACTGTAATAATTAAATAAAAGATAACGGTCGGATGAGGTAAATTGGTTTCCATATTTAGGTTACTGTGACACAGGAAGCTGTCTTAGTCATTAGATCTCGTCTCTCCTCCAAAGCACTATGAGTTGTAGCATACAATGAGTCAGCTCGACTATAAAACGATATTTATTCAGCTTTGTTACCTACATGAATAATCAGAAGGTGTATTCAGTTATGTTAATGTTGGTACCTATAGCCACTTAGCCTACTCATGTTAGCTTCTTTATGCAGTAGATAGTTCAGTTCAGGTGTGTTTGCAGAACATAAAATTTGATTTTAAAGTGAGTTTGTTACTTTGAAAGACCAAATAAAACAAATTCTTAGGAATGAAAGGTTTGATTCACAAACAATAAAAGGCACCCTTGTTCAGTTCATTACACTTGGCTTATATCTGCCCCATTGAAAAGTCAGATTCGTTAAAGATACTGTGCTAATTACTACAGTGCAAACATGCCAATAAAGTTTTGCAGATGAGTGCAATTTGCCCTTTTTTGCATCTGATTGCAATTGTCTGTGTGGCTAAGTATAAATGTCGCCTTTCTGTCAAGAGCACAGTAGGCAGAACAATGGCAGAGAGAAAAAGAAAACTGAAATTTTCAGTGACAAGGAGCTACAGGTCCCGACCGACAAGGTGTAGAGGCATTTTTCAAAACCTCAAGCAAGGAACTGAAACGTGACACAGAGAAAGTGTATTTGCGATTTACCATCCCAGTCTGTCAGCGCACTTCAGTTATCACCAACTAGGGTAGCCAACCGTCCCGTAAAATAAGGAATCATCCTGTAATTGGAAACTAAAAGACATGTTTCGTGTTGAAGTGATACAGGACGAGCTTTGTTCCTGATTTTTAAGAAACAGCTCAGTGCATGGGAGAGAAATATTATAGGTTAGACTATCAAGACAGAGCGACATGTATGAAAAAGGAAACACTGCTGATCTGTCATCCCTTAGCCTTCCACTTATCAGACAGAGAATGCGTCATGAGTCACGACCAATGAGAGGCCTCTGTCAAACTATTGTAGCAACACTACATGTGACAGCGTTGCTACAATGCTACAATTACCAATGGTTCATATGTGTGAGTGAGAATGTGTACAAGGCCAACTCTTTTGTATCCCCCCGTTCCTTATTTCCACCTCAGTATGTTGACAACCCTACCACCAACTCTGTGAAGATACTAATTTCACTATAACTGTGTGTGGCTATTAGCTTTGATCTTTGTGAATTGGACTGCTTTTGCAATGAGGCTCATTTGCATTTAGCGCCAAATGTAGGCTATGTATATTACCTAATTTGAATACGTACAAATAGCACAGGAGCACCAAGGCGCAATTATCTTGGCAGTGCAGTTAGGTGCACATTTCACCCTCTCCAGGGACTTGAAAATCACAGTTTCTTTGTGTCTTATTTGTGCAGTTTTAGCTGCTGCAAAAGCCGCGCAAGCCTGGTATGACCAGTAACTTATGGTTGCTAATGCTAGCTAATGTTAGCTTACTTCAGATAGTTATAGCTGATTAAGAAGAAGAGGCATTATTGAGATACTGACGTCATGACTCTTTCGTTATACTACATTTTTGTATTGATCATTAGCACAGAATTGTTACTTATGGCCATAGTAGCAAAAGCCATGCTGCTAACATGGTTAAAAACAGCCATAAAAAATAGCCCACAGTGGGTTGATTTCATTGATGCCTTTCAAGACAGTATCAAGGAAAATCTCAAAACTAAGCACTGAAAATCTGAGTCAACTTCAACGTCTCAGTACTGAAATCTTTTTGATGCATCTCAGTGTTTTCAGGTGACTAAAAGTAGAAGCTAAGGTGATGCAGTTCGGTGTGGTTTTAGTCTCTGTGGCAGGCAGCTTTCATTTCTCCATCACAGGTTGTAGGTCACATCCTGGCTGTAGCAGTTTTAGTATTGTGATCCCTCTGTGCCTGTAATCCTCTCTGCAGTGTGCCGGATAAAATAAAAATAAGCTAAACATGGAGAGTGAACTTGCTGCAACCTCTCTACGTGCATCAACACCAACCCAGATAGCTTTTTTTTTGTTTTTTTGAGCTAACTTGTTTTTTCTCTCTCCCCTCTAGTCTTTCCATTACACCTCTTTAAGAACGAAAACCAAAAAGAGAAGTAAAGGTAGATACACTGGTGCATTTTCTCTTCCTTATGCATGATCTTTACAGTTTTACCACTGTATATGTTTGTTAGTGTTGGTGGCTCCAGAAAGAGTGAATCTTTTACCCCTAAAAATGTGGCTCAATCTAAAAGTCTGAACTCCAAACTCAGCCTGACAGACTCTAGGTGCTGTGACTGACATGTGCACTGTGGTGTGTGACTGTGAGAGGGTGACAGGGCTTGAAATATCAAAAGCAGAGTTGAGACAGGCTTGCTGATATCACACATTGCTTATGTGCATGAAAAGTCCAGATGCACAGTATTAGATGAAAAGAAATGCACACACAGGTGCAATAACACTCGCAAAATAGAAAATTAACATTTACAGACACCTGACACACCTGATTGATTGTCACTGACGTAATACTCTGAAAACCCAGTGCAGATGTGTAAAAAATGTCAGTGTGAAGGGATTCATAAGTTCACACTGCGTGCTGATTTTACATGAAAAAAGTGCGACTGTAAGCTACTGCAGACTTACAGAGTCCAGACATTTGGATTCAGCCTGTTAGTGCCAGACTGGAACCACTAAATACATGGCTACACTTCTACTTTACTTATGAAAATGACTTTCAGTATTAACATCCTTTCCTCTCCCTGCAGGTTCCCTCACTAGCGCTAGTCGAAGGAGAATTTCCTGTAAGGACCTGGGCCACGGTGACTGTGAAGGCTGGCTGTGGAAGAAGAAAGATGCTAAAGGCTACTTCACACAGAAATGGAGAAAGTACTGGTTTATCCTCAAAGAGTCCTGCCTCTACTGGTACACTAACCAAAACGTAAGGAGTCATATTTAACTGCCATTATGTCCTGAATCTCAGTGCCTCTTTTATCTGCAACATTTTTTCTCCTCTGTGCGTCTTCATTCAGTTTGTTGAAGCAGTTTTATTAAAACTAATGTACAAGGGTAAGATACCACAGCCTCAACAAAAGAATAAGGGAATTAAAGGGACACTCCACCAATTTCACACATAATTGTCAGTCTCCTCATCGTGGAGAGTTGCTCAGTGTGTAGAAACAGTTCTGTGATGTCTTCTCTAGCTCTGGAGGGAGCTTTTTAAGTTCTGAGAAACTCACCATGATGATGTCATCGGGGTTCTCTTGAGTAAGGTTTTAGACTATAAATATTTGACAGCAAATCTGCACTTCAAAGTGGGGACATTGTATGTGAAAGATGACTGTATTTAACATCTCTAGCAAAAGATGACATTTAGTTGCATTGTGGGAATTGTAGGATCCTGTGTTTTTGGAGCTTGACTCATACTAGGGACTAAATATCTAATTATATTAGGCACTGCTGCCTTAAGTTTGACCTTTTTTTGTTGTCTCTCAGCTCGTAGAAAAGCATGATACTTAATAGTGTACCCCTTAAAATGCAGATAAATTTTAAACATATTAAAATCTTATATCTGAACATTATAACATAAAAGATACCATGCAATTACAATGCCCTTAGTTAGATTCCAGCTGAGGATTTATTACAAAAAACAACACAGCAGACATTATGAAAAGAAATTAAGAATAAATAATGTAACATTTACTCGTTCATTTTTCTTGTTATCTAGAAACTTTTTGCTGGTTACTGTTTTCAAGGAACTGAACAGAGATCTGACTGCAGTTATAGTCTGAGATCACAGGATGTGATCTCTTTGTCTGATCTAAGCACACAGACTGAACTTGTAAAGAAAGCTTGTATGTGCTCTGCTCTGCTCGCTTGGAGAAGCCTTCAGAAAGACTTTAAAATCAGACTTTGTCTCAGTTTAAAGCTCTCATAAGAACAGTAGTGAATGAATCTGTTGGTACCTACGACTGTGCATTGGTTATTTAATATTTCAATATGTTATTTATTTATTTTTATTTTTTTTGCAGTTATTTTTGTTTGTCTGGAACTTTTTATGCTGATGTCTGGGCCAAGTCTCTCTCGTAAAAGAGATCTCAGCGGGACTTACCTGGTTAAATATGGGTTAAATGAATAAGCAAAAAAGGAATCTTATAATGAGGTCAATTGTACAAAAAGTTGATGGTATGGGGATTTAAAGGGATAGTGCACCCAAAAATGAAAATCCAGCCATTATCTACTCACCCATATGCCGACGGAGGCCCTGGTGAAGTTTTAGAGTCCTCACATCCCTTGCGGAGATCGGCGGGTGGAGCGGCTAGCACACCTAATAGTAGACGGCGCCCCAGACTAACGTCCAAGAACACAAAATTGAATCCACAAAGTATCTCCATACTTCGCATCCGTAGTGATCCAAGTGTCCTGAAGCCCCGACATAAAAAGTTGTTTCGAAAAACGTCATTTGAACTCTGTTTTTAGCCTCAGTGTAGCCTGTAGCTCTGACTGCTTCTCTGTGCTCTGCGTTCACGTGTGCGCGCTTGCGCGAGACCAGCGAAAGCATGAGCTTTGCTTACCCGTGTTTACATCACGTGACACGTGCACCGCAGTGAGAGACAACGTAACCACAGTAGCTAAAAGATAATTTGCACTACGGTCTTTTAGCAAAGGACAGCCCAACATGTCTGAAGACTTTGAAATTGAGGAGGAACAGCATTTCTTTGTTGAGCCTTATTTCTTTGAGCCCGAGTATACGGACGGAACTCAGGCTACTGGACGAAGCAGCCGCCGCAGCTCATGAGCCTAACCCTCAGCCAGCCGCAGAATACTGGAGTCGAACACTGGAAACCTGGTGGTGTAGTTTTTTCAAATGCAAAGCAATGCCAACGGATGAGGAAAGTCTTTGCTGCTCAGACTGGGAATTGGCGATGCCTGCACTTGAGAATCTGGACATCAGTACTGACGAGACTGCTGCTCTTCAGAGACCGTGCATCACCGATCACCCTGAGCGCGCGCACACGTGAACGCGAAGCACAGAGAAGCAGTCAGAGCTACAGGCTACACTGAGGCTTAAAACAGAGTTGAAACAACTTTTTATGTCGGGGCTTCAGGACACTTGGATCACTATGGATGAGCAGTATGGAGATACTTTGTGGATTCAATTTTGTGTTCTTGGACGTTAGTCTGGGGCGCCGTCTACCATTAGGTGTGCTAGCCGCTCCATCTGCCGATCTCTGCAAGGGATGTGAGCACTCTAAAACTTCACCAGGGCCTCCATCGACATATGGGTGAGTAGAGAATGGCTGAATTTTCATTTTTGGGTGCACTATCCCTTTAAGAGCTTTTGAGTTATATTAGTAGAAATTATTCAGTGCTGCTTTTCATCACTTTTTTATGTAATATCACCATTCCTGGATTTGAGCTTCCAGCTTTCATACAGGGGCTGTAAGTAATGATTATTTTTGTTGTTGATTAATCTGCCAGTTTTTTTCTTGATAAATCAATCAATTGTTTGGTCTATAAAACATTATAAAAAGCCCAAAATGATATTATCCTATGTTTGCTTTGTTAGGCCGACAATCTAAAAGCAAGTAATATTCCATTTACTAAAATGTATTACTGATACTATATGCTGATACTGATTATCAAAGCAGTTAAAATATTGTCGATCGACTAGACTAATGAACGAGTCATTGCAGCTCAAATTCAAGCTGATCTGTTTGATGCATTCAGAGGTTTTTGACCTCATACAGACACAAAGCTCACTGTTTAGAACACAGTTTTGATGTTTGTATCAATGGTTTATTAGACTATTTGCAATATGGTGAAGAAAAAGACCTAAAATGAATTGTGAATGTGATGGGTTGTTTATATAACTGGGTTTTTTAGCTACAATCATCATATCTCATCTGGCTTTTTCGTGTCAAGTGGTGAAAGGAGCCAACATAAACAACATATGCTGTTTTCATATGCTTGACTAGAGTAGTACTATCCAAAATAAAATTGGTATATCAGTATGTATGACATTTTGTTCTCTGTGTTGATGATGTACCACCACTCTCCATCTGTCTCTGCCTGCAGGATGAGAAGGCTGAGGGCTTCATCAGCCTCCCTGAGTTCAGAATAGACCGAGCCATAGAGTGCAGACGGAAATTGTGAGTGTCCCTCACATGTCGCCGAAATTACTAATCAAGCACATTCGCTCTCACCCACACAGCATGAACAGCACACACACCTACCGCGCATACGCCAAAACACTAATCAGTCTTCTTCTTCCCGACTGACTGCAGCGCCTTCAAAGCCTGTCATCCCAAAATCAAGAGCTTCTTCTTCGCCACAGATTGTCTTGAGGAAATGAACAGGTGAGTGAGTGAGTGGGTGTCTCTCAGAGTGGGTGTTTGTGTCTTAATGTGGACAACAGTCAGGTGCTGGGGGGGATGTCACGTGTCCTTTCATGAATATTTTAGCTCAGTAAACCAAGTTTACACAAGGCAACAGCCCACACAACACTGTGCATGAATAAGGCATGAACCTGGCCCTCTGTTGTTAAATGTAGAACTGTGTGTGTGTGTGTGTGTGTGTAAATGTGTGTGTGTCACGTGTGTGCTCGTGTGAGAGGGAGATCATAGTGATACTTGCAGGAGTGCTATCTGATGAGCTCTAATTATCCACACCTCTCCTCAATGACATGGGGAGATAATTGGGGGAGAGTAATTAACCAGCTATATTTGACTTCCATACTGCGCTCGGAGATTCATGTGTGAAAGCGTGTGGAGGGTGTTGGTATAGGCATCAGAGAAATGGCTTTATATGTCATGAAAGTTTAACATAGCTTTTCGGTGCACTTACATGTGGGATTTCTGGGCTTCTGGAGCAGGGGTGGAGCCAGACGTTCGGGGCTCAGCCCAAACCTAGGGGGGCCGGGGGAGAGTTTTCTCTGATTCACAGCAGCTATTTGTACTGTTGTTTAAGCAATTAGAGATAATCGAATGCCTCAAAATTTGTACATTATCTGGGAAAAGCATAATGGTTTTATTGTGCTGTAGAGCCTATATCCTATTTTGTATTTAATTGTTCTCCTGCTATCTTCATTATGCTGAAACCGTAACACAACAAATGTTGAGGGTGACTAATTTTCACTACTGCCGCCTAAAAAGAGGTGAAAATCGTACTATTTTTAAGTTATGTAACATAGACAGGGTAGGAATTTGTTGTAAACAGCATTACTAATCTTAAAACCTAGTTTTGTTACACTGTGCTGGAGTAGAGTTCACAGATGAATGTTTAGTTACATTTGAATCCATGCCGTAATAAACTAAGCTGCTCTAATTGCGAATCAAGAATCCAAAACAATGCCAAGTAAGTGTGGTCTTTAGTAGTCTTTCTTTATAGGGAATATATATATATTATTATCTGAATGACACAAAGTTGAAGGTATTTTAAAACCTAAAAGATGTCAAGCTTTTGAAAACCCATTTGGGGCTTGAGCCCCAGAGGCCACCCCACCAAACAAAACACAGCTTGCAGGCAGATAATTAAAAGTCATTCTAAAGATTGAATTCAAGGAAAAGACAAAACTGATGCTCAAAAGTGACTGAGATACAGAGGTGGAAAGAGTACTGAAAATTTGTACTCAAGTACAAGTACTGTTACATTGCATAAATTGTACTCAATTACAAGTAAAAGTACTGTTGTTTAAAACATACTTAAGCAAAAGTACAAAGTACTCTTCTCAAAAACTACGCAGAGTATTAATTACTTTTAACCGATGGATGTTTTACTGTGTCGTCAATAGCAGGCATTCGATTCAATTCACCTGTATAAAATATCAAAAACAGCTCACCTTATACAGTGAAATTACTGCAATGACATGACTATTATGAGGCAAGAGTGTAAACACATGGCACACACATGAATACAAGGGGCTCACTGACTCCACAAGAGTCACAGCTTTCCAGTCAG
>NC_065509.1:13883780-13978847 GCF_006386435.1 Epinephelus moara
CAAAGATGCAGATGAAAGGTTTGAATATTAATTCAAATTGTGGCCGTACTCAGTAGCGACTTATGATTTTAAAAGTAGCGAAGTAGATTACATGGTGTAAATTGTACTCAAGTAGGAGTAAAATTACACACTTGAAAAAAATACTCATAAAAGTACAAGTACCCAAAAAATCTACTTAATTACAGTAACGTGAGTATTTGTAATTTGTTACTTCCACCCCTGCTGAGATAACTTGTCTTTATTCACAGCAAATCCTGTGAAAAGCTCAAAGTCTGCAATGTGTTTCTCCGTCTCTCACTCATACAGTTTGACTTCCCTGTCCTATGTGGAGCTCCCCTAGCCCATTTGTTCCCTAATGAAGATGCAAATCTTTAAAAATGGCTTACAAATATATACTTTTATTTATTTTTTGAAAAGGCTCATTAATTTCCTACTGCAGCTGGGTATGTAGTTTTTAGCAAACATTACTCAAACAGGAGGTACCAGTTCATTTGTTTGGGACTATTTTCATTCACGGATAAAGACATATGTGATGCGCTAAGCACCTCTGGCATGATGTGTTTTAATAGTTTTTGGACAATGGAGCCTGAAAGCACAGAGGAATAAGCTTTCCCAGGGTTTATTTGAATTTAATTAATTCATGGTTAGGTTTGGTCTTTTCATGGGAAAAGAAAGGTTAAATGGTACTTATCATGCTTTCCCTTATTTTCTGTCATATATATATATATATAATATAAGAATGCCGTATGTTCATATTAAACATGGCCAAAGTTTCATATAATGAGGTAAACGTATGTAAAAGTAATCCCTGTGAGCAAAACCTCAGGCTTCAGACCGTTCTGAATACTCTGTTTCCGAGGTTTTTTTTCTACTTTCGAGACAAGCTGACAGCAGTTCGGTACAGATTTTTGGTCATCTGCTTTAGGCGCACTGTTGCAAGAGTTCTAGGTTCTAGGTTTGAGGTTGATAATTTCTTTCAGATTTAGGATCATTTTCCTGCTGGAACAGATCAGGTTCTGTTTAGATGCTTTAATTGGTGATGTTTTGAGGTAGAAAGTGCTACTATACTCCCTTAACGTCATTCCCCAGCTTCAATGATGGTGCAGAGATGATGAGATATGGAAGACCTGAAAAACTGACCAATCAGAGCAGACTTGTAAAGAGACAGGCACTAAAACGGAGCGTCTCAGACAGAGGGTGAATACAGGTGTTCCAGGTGTTTTTTGTTTTTTTTTACATTAAAGCATGTAAACATGCTCTAGTAGAACCCCAAAATACAAGTATGAACTTTACAACTAAAGGTCCCTTTTAATCTAGGATTAACTTCCTAGTATGACATGTTTCCTGTTCCTCATGCACAGGCAGGTCCTCTATTCTTAGTAGTGACCTTATTATTGGGTGTCTGCAGAGAGTCACAGGACAGGCCAGGATCTGACAGAGGGGTGGAAGAGGACAGGAACTGTGGATGTAGAGAAAGACCGCCGTCTGTGACTGAGTGTTGGGAGAGAATGGGACACAGGATTGTCACTCCTCTATTTCTGCATCCATCTCTTTAATTATCTCGATGCTTTTCTCTCCTCATCGGGGGATGGAGTCAGTCAGACGGATATCAACTGTTAAGAGACACCGTTTAAATTATTTAAAGTGAAAGTTTTTTATTCATCACCTACTGTTTACCCAATATAACCCATCCTTTCCCCTCCTCCACTCTTCTCTTCCTCTCATCTATCCTTTGCAGCCTTTCTTTCCTTTCTTTACATCTTTCACCTTTCTTCTTTTTCCTTGCTTCCTCTAGGTGGATGAACCGGTTGGGGTTAGCTGCTATTGGCTACACACCAGATGACAAGGTGCCACGTCCTGACGAAGGTGAGACAGATTCAGTTGACTAGATGTTACTGACTTTACCCTTTCTTCCATAAAATGCTAACATGTACGTGTGTGTGTCTCTGTTTTTATCTCAATTTCAGACTACTGGAGTGAGAGCGATCAAGACGAGGTGGATGGCTCAATGACGCTCAAACAGGAGGGTCCCTCATCCCTCTGTGATACTTATCACCGCACGCCATCAGTAAGTACACACACACGCACATACTCAACATTTTCTTTGCAGGGTTTCATTCTGATAGAATATTTTATTCCTAAAAGCCCCACAGTTTTCTGAGCTGCATAGAGCAGAGCTCTCAGCATTAATAAAACATCAGAGTGTGAGAGTATCTGGTTCGGTAAGCAGCCAAGACCATCACTTGTCTGTGTTCTGCTGCCAGAACTTCTTCACAATCTGACCTCTAGGTGGCGACAATTGCCATTTCTCATCACATCCCTGAAAGATAATGTAACACTGGAATAGACTTTTACCAGAAGATGGTTCAGTGGCGCTGGTGCGTTCTCCCAGCTGAGCCATGCAAAAGTCATATCAGTCATTCCTGGAGTTACTCATCTGCCATCTCATTGCTTTTTTGCTCATCTTTTGTTCTCTTTCTGCCTTTTATATTCTCCTGTCCTTCTTTCTTCTCTCCTTCCTTGCACACTTCCTCCCTGTCCTTGTTTTGCGGGTCACATTTTCCTTGTATCTGTGCTCACCTGTCACCTTTCTGTCAACGTCCGTCCATCCCTCTTCACTCCTCTGCATACCGACCAACCTGTCCGCCTCACAAACCCTTGGCCCTTCAGGCTAACTTCCTCCACAGTTATGACCAGTTGCCCCGCTCTATCAGCTCCATGAGCCTTATGCGCTCCACTCCGTCTCCACTCCCTCCATCAATGAGTGCCTCCACATCCCCCATCCCTCCACAGATGGTCTCTTCCACCTCCCCTCTCCCTCTCCAGGTCAATTCCTCTAGCCCGTTCCCGGAGCCCAAGCACGGCCGACACTTCTCCAGCGAGTCCACGCACTCCCACTCCTCAGCCGAGGACCAGCGTGGAGATGGCATGGGCATGGGCACGGGCACAGGCAGCACCAGTACCCACTCATCCGGCTGCCGCTCCTCCCATCGTGAGCGCCGCTCCTGGCAGGACCTCATTGAGACCCCTCTGACCAGTGCAGGGCTGCACTTCCTCCAGACAGCGCCGGGGGAGAGTGATTATGGGGGCCTAATGGGGAGCATGGTTGGAGAGATGGGGCTGTACGGCGGGCTGGGCAGACAGGGCATGTCCCCGGAGAGACGCAGGCAAGCCACACTACCCGTACGGAGACATCACGCCGCAGAGAGAGACAGGGAGCGGGATGGGCCCTTTCCTCTGGAGCGAGGTCCTCACACACACAGCCACACACACCGACGCTCTCACAAGCAGCGCAGCCAGAGTCTGCCTAGGAACAGGGACCCCATGCCAGGAAAGCTGTTGCACACCTCAGCTCATATGGAGGAGAGGAGCGAGGACGAGGAGGCAGAGGGGCAGGCTGCAGATATGCTCGAGGGTGAGGAGGGTAAGGCAATGACACACAGTTTGTTTTGTACAAGGACAGAGGCAGCAGTATGCACAAACACTTAAAAACACAGGAAGACGTCCTCAGAAGAGTAGACTTAAGTGGCTAATGGGTCAAAAATATTGTGCAACACATGATGATTTCCTTAATTAAAGACTATAGTGTGTCAGAACTTACAGTACTGTATATTAACTTTGTTGTAATATTAAAAAAGGCATATGTAAACAGAGTACAGATGAAAGCGGACCTGGGCAGGTCATGTTACACAGGATATAGGGGCCAAATGACAGACAGTGCAAATTTATCATAAATATATTATGGCTAAAACGGTGTCATTTAGGCAGTGGTGGAGGAATATTCTGATCTTTTACTTAAATAAAAGTAACAATACCAAATTGTAGAATAACTCCATTACAAGTAAAAGTCCTGCATTGAAAATGTTACTAAAGTAAAACTACCTAAGTATCATTAATAAGAAAATATCAAAAGTAAAAGCAGTTATTACACGTACAAAGGCTATGTCCTTACCGCAGCAGCCAGGGGGTTGATTCCAACTCTGGCCCTGCTGCATGTCATCCCCTCTCTGTCCCCATTTCACCCTAGACTTTCCTACTTAATAAAGGCAAAAATGCCAAAAAATAATCTTTAAAAAAAGAACATAGGCCCCTGTCAGTGATATATTATGAAACATAATATTATTGGATTACTACCACTGGTGCAATGATATGTAAGATATGTAAGCATTTCATTTTGCAGTGAAATGTGACTCTTGAACAGCTCATAAAACACACTGAACACTGTTTTTAGGAAAGCTGCTTATAAACATGATTTTGAATAGATGATATGTTTCAGAAGTTTTGGGTCTCAGAGAACCCACCTGTAAATCAGGGTTAAATACGATGGGTGCTCATAAGCTCTCTATCTGCTGCTCTGTGATTGTTTTTTATGTAGCTCTACCCCTCTAAAATAAGTCTATAAGAATTTCTGTTGTTGGAGTTTTATAATAGTTTCTTCATGAGAACTCTAACAGGGAGTCTTTTGTCTGTTGTTCATACACAGTAAAGAACATAAAAAAAATACTTTTCCTTATTTGATAAAATAATGCAGCTTAATCAGAATCAGAATCAGAGATAATTAATTGATCCCCGGTGGAAATTGTTGCCGTTACAGGTGCTCCTTACAAGAGAAGAAAGATATATAGTATAATACAAAAAATATATATATAGTAACCTATCAAATATACACAGATACAGTGGCAAAAAATAGATCATAAACATAAACAGAATGTGCTTTGCTTTTTGAACAATAATATACTGATATTGTAAAGACTCATATCTGTATTCTGAAACCTGCAACCATCAAACGTCCAACCCCAGTTTGGAGAGTGAAGGCTCACTTTTTCTCTACATAGTGGGTTTTAATAAAGTCAGAGAAAAAGTTAAAAAGCATGTAAAGGAAATAACAATCTTAATTAAGCAATTATTATACATACAAAGTGTAATCTGTAACATAACTATAGCTGTGAAATAAAAATAGTGGAGTCAGGAGTTGCAGTGGAGTGCAATCACACAGTCGCATACAATGGAATATATAGGTAAAGTACAAGTACCTCAAAATTGTATTTAAGTACAGCATGTGCTTGATTATATGTCACTACTGCATTTAGAGTAGTGGTTTTCAACCTGGAGCACACGAGATGATAAAAAGATTTTTTTTAAAAGATTTAATTCTGCTGCATACAGTTATATTTTTGAACTTTTTAAAGTAATGTTTGCTTTTTTCTTGTCGACAAAGGAAACTTGTAGTTTTGCCTCCAAAAATTATTCAAGTGAAAATGGTAAATCTGCATTAACCCCTGTCACAAAAGTATTTATTTTACGGGTGCACAAACCAAAAAGTTTGGGCCTCATGCAAGAACATTAAAAGTGAGAAAATAGTGAGCCCAAAAGTTCACACTGACAATTTCATATTGCTTGTTTTGTCTACTAACTGTCCAAAATAGCAAAACGGTCAGATAACCATCATATATAACTCAGCAAGTATTCACATATTTGGGGCTCTAAGTTGTGGATTTTTGCCCATTTTGGTGAAAAACCCCCCAATAATTATCAAGATGGTTGTTGATTCTTTTTCTGTCAATCAGCTCATTGATTATTCAACTAATTGTTTCCGCTCTATATTAAACACACCTCTGTATATCCACATGGGGCTCAGTGTGTAATTCTAGCAGTGAATCTGACTCTCACTCTCCTGGGTGTCTCAGACCTGCGGGAGTTGAGAGTTGAGAGCAGAGAGAGGAGGGTGTCAGAGGGAAGAGAGCGGCGGGTGTCAGAGGGACGTGAGCCGGAGCAGTTGGACGGGCTAGAGCAGCTGTACCGGGCCCTGGAGCAAGCCAACGTGACGGCCCTGGGGGACCCGAGACCCTGCGGCAGGCAGGAGTTCCGACGTTGTTTCACGCAGAGAGCCAGGGACCCTCTGCTCAACGACCGGCTGCACCGGGTCCGAGCCCTCCGCAGCACCTTGAAGGTAACACAGACAGAGGATTTGGGGATTTAAAGAAGAATTAGATGTTTGAGGATTCAATGTGGTAACTCCCTGGTGTCTCTTTCCTTCTCCCCCCTCAGGCCAAAGAGTCCGAGCTGGCGGTAATCTGTGCCCTCCTGGAGGACCCTGGCCTGTGCTCCCAGACCTTCAGAGAGTGGAAGCAGTGGCACAGCGAGCTCTACTCAGACATCTGCCAGCTCAGTCCCGGCACCAACGGCCTGGACGACCTCTCCCCGCTGGCCGCACCTCTCATGACCCACACACACTCCTTCATCGAGACACATGTGTGAGAAAGAGAAAGGGGACATGAACTGACACACACACACACACACACTCTCACTCAGACACACAAACACACAGAGCTTTAGCCGAATCCTCTCTCCTGATCACAACTCTGAGCACGCACACGCACACACACACACACACACACACACACAGGAACACACATTGTAAGATGTGTAAATATCATAGAGGGAACAGTCTGAGACCTGCGTGTATGAACTTTTGATAATCCTGAGGACCCCACAGGGTGCCTATTGCATGCCTGAACAGAAAGCATTAATCTTCCTTTGTCTATGGAACTCAGCATAAACTCCACACGCTTGTCAAGCAAAATGGGAAAAAAAGGAGACTTTTTAAACACATTGGTTCCTTTGTATTCTCTTGGTTTTTGTTATTTTCTTCCTCTTGATTTCAGGGGGCAGGGGGAGCTATGTAGCAGCAATACAGAGGAGAATCCTTTTCACCACAGCACTGTACTTTTGTACTGATGAACTTTGCACCCAGAGCCACCAGTTCTCCCCCTTTCTCTCTCTCTCTTTTGTTCTCTCACTGCATATCTCGTTGATTTACAGGGACCTCACTTGTTATTCCAGGCTGATCTGACGGGACAGTGTGGGGGACAGTAGTGACTTTTTAGTACAAGACTGTGAAAGGTAGCCATCGCTGCTGGTTTATCTGTTTATCAAGTTCCCTCTGGGATGCGGTGAACACAAGCGTCACGAGCATTGAGGGACCATCGTGCGGGCTAGTTGCACACTATTTCAAACTGTGAACTGTTAAAAAAAACACACACAATTTTATCTGCAGAAGGAGGCTCCTCTGATTGAGTGCAATCCTACAGTTCAGTTTGCATTCTCTCTCCCTCTCTTTCTTTTCCTCTCTCTCTGTGTTTCTGTCCATCTCCTCCTTCTCTTATTTTTTTTTTGTTTCCTCTCTCTCTCTAGTCGTCAAAGACTTGTGTATATGTGTATACTGCTGTGTATACTGATGTAAATGTTTGCGTTCCACTACCACTGTGATATGCTTCTAGAGGTAGCGGAGGGAAGACAGAGAGTATGTATTTGCGTGGGTGCAAAACAATTTTTCTTTTCTTCTTCTTCTTTTTTTCTTTTTTAAACAGCGAATGCAAGAGCTAGAGAGTTCTTTTCAAAGGAGTCACTCACTACAAAGAATGCACTTTCTATATCTCTATATCTCATTGGCTGCATCACAGGGTCTATGTCTCATCGGCCTCTTTACCATTGCTGTTCAAAATATCAGGTAAAAAGCATTTGCCGTCTCATTTTCTAAAGATTTGTGTACAGTCTACAAATATATTTAAACATAGAAGAATATATAAATCTATTTACGTTTTGTGTCATAGATATAATGTAAAGTATGATGTATTCTATGCCAAGGTTTTGCAGTGTCCCCCTCTTCACTCTGTAGATGCAGGGTGTTTAGCAGTTGAACAACTAGGAGGCAGATAACAACAACGACAACAACAAGCACCATCACTGACAGTTGATTTACTGGTTTACATCACGGCTGACCCTTCTCCTGGTGATGTGTTGCATGAGAAAAGTCCTGGGACTGATTTGATTGGACAGGGTAAAATATTGTGGATCATTTGTGTTCTCTTTCTTTCTGTTTTTTTTTAATTTATTCTTCCTCTCATGATTGCAAGATAATTAGACTTGTAGCGCATGTTACATGCAAAAGTACTGTTGAAGAATGACCTTTTATTTGTATGCTCATAGATTTTGTTTTTCATTAGATAGTGTTTAAAGACACACACTGTACAATGACTGAGGAAGGCATTTCTGCTGCTCAGTTACTTAATCTAATGCAGATCCTCCGTTAGCATCCTGTAAGCAGGTTTCAATTTGATGTTTTGGTTTACATAGAGAGACTGACACGTGTCCAAAGGCTTCAGGAATCTTACCTGAGAGAGATTACAGTACGGTTACTTCTAAAAGCTATTTTGACATTCCCTCTAAGCATATGGTTGATACTGGGCGGTCAAAGACCTCTACTTTAAATGGTCTGTAATGTCTGTGAAACCCGGATGAATCATTTCATCTGCAATATCAGGCCAAGGACTCAACGGTGCCCCCCAGTGTCTAAGACTCTGAGAGACATGCGTAGCACGCGCTGCATCCAGCACTATCTGTACTTATCCTTCATATTTTACTGTAGTTCTTTGAGTGTAGGTTCAGGTTTCTCATCATGTCACACTGTTGTGAAATATCAAACACACCCCAGAGATATAGCTCATGTTTTTTGAACGGTTAATTTGAGAGTACCACAAAGAAACTAAATGATGCAAGCACTTTCCCTGTGCCTCCCAACCCTCTCTTTGGCAACGATGGACTGACTATACTGGCGATCCTACACACACACACAGCTGTAGATGAGTTACAGGACAGTTTTAGTCTGCAGATCTCTCTCCGTTTCTCATCTGTAGTGGTCTTCTTTTTTCCAACCCCTGCTCCGCTGAGCAGGCGACAAACTGTAGATTACGAGGTGCGAGTTTTGATTTGTAGGCACAGACTGTGTTTATCCCTCCCAGACCTTTGTGTGTGTAGACCTGCAGAAACAGGCCGAAAAGGGAGATTCCACTGTGTGTTCTTTCAGGGGTGTACACCTCATGGTACATTGCACAGGTGTGTAAGATGTAAGTTGCACTGCGACATTAAAAAAGGAACATATTGCTCTTTTTCAAGGATAATATTAGCTTACTGTTATTCTGTACATTAAACTGACTAAAGATGATATTAAAAAAGAAAGAAAATGACATTTATTCTTCCTAAAGTAGCCTTTTTTGGTTTCATATATATGAATATATATTACAAAAAATACAGATTGTAAACTTAAGTTGTTAAACTTTGACTTCAATAAACTGAATCCTCTGCACTATGAGCTATGATCTGTTCATGTGTACCATTTCTTAGATTTATTGAAACAGCATTAAAGTGTGTTTTTTATGTTACCAGGAGGAACATGAGCCGATTTCAAATTAAGGGCAGACGTTATCCAGTAAACCAGGAGGCCACATGATGTGTCTGATTCCTGCAACAGTTAAAGTGTAGATCTAAAATGCCTTTGAGCAAAGTGAACCTCCACCTGTTCACTCTTCATAATAATCTACCTGAAAGTAACTAACTACCCACAGTTATTACAGTTTTTTATTTTTCATTAGTTTTCATTGTTATTTTGAAATTTAGTTTTCAATTCAGTTTAGTTTCAGTTAGTTTCCAGAGTGGGTTTGCTCCTTTCAGTTTAGCTTTTATTAATTAGAGAATGTTTAGTTTTAGTTTAGTTTTTATTAGTTTCCATTTTAAGTATTTGTTAGGGGCAAGATTTAAGAAGTTCAGAATAGGTATTACAGTACAAACACACACTTTGTCTACAGTGATGTAGATATCCTATAGTCTCAATAAACATATACACCAGTGGCTCCTCAAGCTTGTTGTGTTGACAAATTGACAAAAACTAAAGACATTCCCTGTATATTTTTTATTTTATTTTAGATAGTTTTATAAGAACACAACATCTTTTCAGTTTTTTTTTTCTGAAGTCTAGTTTATTTATTTTTTTCTATTTCAGTTACCTAAAAAGGTTTACACCTATTTTTAGTATTTTGTAACTACCATGTATCCACCCATGACATCCATCTTATTCTAGACCTGTTCGGGGTCCACAGGGCAAAACTTAACTGTTGGGCCCTACTTTATTTGCCCCCTGTGTGCTGCTGTGTATGAACCCTATCACCCCAAAGTTCCCAACACAACCAGTGCACTCCACAATGCTGGGACAATAATTAATGTGTGTTAGTTTGTGGTGATTTTAAATAAACTTCACTTAGGAGCATACAACATGTGAACACAACATGAAGTGAAATATTATAAAATAAAGCTCTTAAAGGGAGATTTTGGCATAGAGTCCCTTTACAAGACATTGCCATAAAATTTAGTGATAATGCCAGATTTACCTTGTTAATAATTCACCTAAGTTGTGCTAAATCCCCCCCAAATTAGCTAGTGATTAAAAAAACAAACAAAGAAAAAATTCAGACTTGAATTAGGAGATTTTGGAGCCCCCTGAGGTCTGGGGCACCTGGACAGTTACCTGCCTTTCCTTGCTACTAATAAACCACTGCATATCATGCGCAATTTTTTTTACATGTGGAGCCACAGTGACAGATTAATAACGTTACATTTCTTTAAAAATGTTTACAAAGGGAGCCTCTAACTCTAAGTCCTTCTCTGTGGTATAATTCCCTATCACATGGCAAGGAAGCTATACAAGTAAAGTACTTCAGTATATATCTAGTAAAATATACCTTTTATGGTTTCCTTGGCACGTAGTCCTCCTGCACATGAGTAACAAAAAGGCTCCTGGAATAGTAGTTACATCACCTTGACACTTAATTAATGAATATTTAGAACAATGCTGTTCCATTACGTTACTTCACAAGTAAATGATTCTTGGGAGAGATTATGTTAAACAAGTTAACTGAGTGTTTTATTGAGAAATTCCAAGTTGAATTAATTGGTGCAACATTTTTACGGTTTAACCACATTGACATTTTTACCATCATCCCCCTGGTATTCTCACATAACTGATTAAAACCAGACATTTTACACTAGATCCTCAAAATAAGAATACATGCTTGTAATCTGTAAGTTTATTGTCAACTTTTGAACATTTTATATTGAACTAAACCACATGGACACAAAATATAGCACCATATCATTGACCAAAAAACGATTTTTTAAAATTTTATTTTATTTGTTTTTATTCATTTATTTTATCATTTTGATTTCATGCATGCACATTTACAAACTAACATTCATAACCAGTCCTGGGAGCTTGAGAACACTGTGTGGACACACTGTACCCACTCTGGATGAGATCACCCTGGCCTGGCGCCGGGCTGTTGCAGTTGCCTCTGCAGTCCATTAGGTGGCAGTAGGTGACCGTGTCTCAGAGCGGCGCCTCAGAGCCTGTAGAAGAAGGAGGAGCGCTGTCATGGCGGCCAAGGTGAATGCTTGACATTTCCTCTTCGTCAAAGTATATTTTTAATGAATGAGCGGGGGTCGTGTTAACACAAAACTGCCCCTCAGTCGTTAATGTAAACTTGAACCGACTGTCACTTTACAGTCATTTAACGCAACGCTGCATGAACAAAGCTTTGCTAACTCTGTGCTGTACTAGCCTCGCTGAATGAGTCGATGCTAACTACACAGCGTCTAACTACATTAGCTGACAGCAGTTTGAGTTGTAACTTACTCACACAATTAATGACCTCCTGAAACATGTGTAACCGCTGATAATTGTCAATCCTGGCTGCGTTTGCCAATATGACGTTAGACCATTTTAACACAGTAAACAGATAGCATTAGTTAGCTTAGTTGGATCCATAATAGCTATATGAGCCTGGGTGTAACTTTAAGCTAATTCACATGTATTGTAAACTCACCTATACATATTAGTGGCTGTTGTTCTGGTTACAGTGGCCACTACTGCAAAACATGTCTGCATCAGTGGTAAAAAGAAGTTAAATATATTAATTTAAGCGCTGCATTTGAGTACTATTCAGAAATATGATACATATTGTAGTTAAAATTAGCCACAGTCTTTTAAACGAGCTCCAACTGAGCACAGTACAACTGTAAAATGCAGGTTAGGTGTTAATGCTTCAATAATAATAGTCTATAAAAACTGGGAAAGCTTCAGTGCTACATAATGATTATTTTAAATGCTTTGATAATCTATAATTGTCATGCTTATACACTTTTGTGTAAGTTAAATTGTGACTGCGGGACTTTTTCTTTTGATGGAGTGTTTTTACACTTTAGGTGCTATTTTTAAATATGTTAAATATCTGTATTTCCACCATTGGACCACATGAGTCATCCGTCTTTCAGTAAGTGGTTCCTGTCTGCTGTCTGTGTTGTTGCCACGAGCTGACATACACTTAAGTGTATGTACTGTTATTGTGTTCTAGGTGGTGATGGTGGCCGTCCCGACGGTGATCGGCATAGCCTCCATCCGTGTGTATAGAGTAAGTGAAGTCCCAGCTGATGGACTGGTTACTCGAGAAAAGGTATGTTTGCCCCCACATGTCAGCACATCTGATGTGAGATAACTCAAGTGTTGAATGTCACAATTACAGAACATGCTGACTTTGCCTCTGTCCCTAGCTGAACATCTACACCCCACTGCCACAGTCTGCTCAGGCCCAGTTTGTGCCAGAGAGTCCGGGTGTTATTCAGAGTGGGTTAACGACAGCGAGAGAGGGCATACTGCCATTTGTCCAGGCTATTAAGGTATTTGTATTTTACAGTGTGGATCTACAGCGGTACATGAGAACATGTTACAGTTCAAAGACACCATCTGCTGCAGAATTAACTCATACTTTCACATCCTGTCTGACACTTTAAACCCAAAAAGTACAGCCCTTTGACAGATGTAAATAAGTGTGATGTGAGTGGAAAAACAGCTAAGACACGTCGAAGAGGTTTTATCTTGCACCTGCAGTGTTAGTTTTCCAACCCTGATTTTTGTTCCCCTTGTTTGCGGTTACAGAGCACAATCCCACGTGCTGTGAGTGCTCTGTGCAGGTACGATTCTGCAAACAGCAAAAGTTCAGGAGTCAGACAGGAAATAGTGTTTGTGCAGTTAACTCAGCAGCTGCAAGGTTTGCTGCGAGAAGATTTGGCAGTTTGATAGTGCGGGAGATGGGGAAAAAAACACACTTCACACTGACTCAGATGTAGTTGTGTTCTTGATGGCCTGTTGAAGTGGTTCATTTGTCCTCTGTTTCCTGCAGGGTGCCTGTGTCTCTGTGAAGACAACAAGTGTTAATCTATATCATGCAGGAGAGGGTGAGTCACCAGTAGGTACCTGAAGGTGTCAGTCTGTATATAAGTAATATTCTTCCTCCATGAAACTCAAAGCGTAACTCTTGGTGTTTGTGCTGACACCCCAAAAACAAATCTCACATAGTGCATCTTAGTCATCTATTAATGGCTTTATTAAATGATTTAATAAGTATGTTAGGTCTCAGGGTACTTGGGGTAACAAAAAAGTCTCGTTATGGGTGCTTCGGTACAAATGACATAAGTAAGGGCAGCAGAGGAGGTACCCACACACCACTGTAGCTGGGTTTGAAAGCCACAGAAAGGTCAACAGGCTGAGATCAATTCAAAAATGGTCTATTTATTTAAGACATCTGTGCACAAACAGGTGCTCAAAGTGCAAAAAAAATATATATATAAATATATATATATAAAGAGTGAGTAAAAACAGCAGCAGATGTTTCAGTCCTGGGCTATCATCAGTGCTACTGACACGAGTGCTTCACAGAACAGATACAGACACAAACGGATTCCTACCAGGTGTAAATAAATCAATCAGCTGGTGCCACTAATTAGATGAAATCACTCTGAGGAGCAGAAGCATGACTACCAAATCACAATGACCTGTCATACAAGCACTACACTATTCACAACCTCCTCAAACACCAGTATATGAGTATCAGTAATCAGTATGTTAGGTTACATCATAAAATCACACATAATTTAACATACTGTGATTGTGAATGTTTTTCTGCGGCATCTTTGTATCTGTGTGCACGTTATGTCCCCAACCTCAGAAAATATGTAAGAAAAGCTGCACATGGTATTAGTTATCATTATTATTACTAGTTACGTTACCACTCTCACCATTACTACTGCTTGTGTAGTATATTATGACAACATGAGCAGAGGCTCAGAGTTGGATTCAGACTTGAGAAAACTGGAGGAATGTTTGTCATCATGTTTACTATCTTCCTGTGTTTCCCAGATGTGTACTATTACTTGAAAGATCCTCCACCGGGTTTCCTACCCAGATTTGGCACCATCACCATGGCTGGCCTGCTTGGCATGTTCTTGACACGGAAAGGTAAGCTGATACCCAGTTACTAAATTACACGGTACGTTTACATAACATTAGAGAAAATCGATTAATTGTGTTAGTCCAACTAAAGCCGGACTTTTAAAATATATGTAAACATGTTAGTTTGACTGAAATCGTACTAAATCGAATTTCTCAGAGTTGGACTAACACACCCAGATAATGCAAATTGGGAGTTGAGTTACCCCTGCATCTATACACTCAGTCAGACCCAAACTGGCCAAGGCGCTCTGTACATGCTTGCGGTGCTCAAAGCGCCAAAAAACTCAACAGAAAAACTCAACAGCAATGTCTCTTTCCAGAAATCATGACCTGGATACTCAAGATAATCCACAGACCTTGTTGCGAGCAGGTTCATGTAGGAACTATATAAATACTATCACATGGTATTTAGATGTATCAATGTAGTTTTTGAAACAGGCTATTTTGGATCAGTAAAAAATGATCTGCTATAAGCTGCTTGCAATATCACTGCCTTGAAGCTCGCCCAGTGGTCCTTTAGCTTAGAATGACCTTTGCCAACAGTTGTGTGGTAATGTAACAGCTGTACATACTAAATTGTGTTTATATTTAAACCGTTCTCATATTTTGTATTTATCAACTCTCATGTTACCCTGAATGTGACTGTGAGAGTGCAAAATGTGTAAATCTACTTACACACCTTGTTTATTTAGCATACACCTTTGCACTTTAACTCAGTCACTTGGTAAAACACAGCACTCCTTTCATACAGCAGGTGCATGTATGATACAGTTTTACTTGAAGCACATTTAACCTGAGTTTGATTCAGTCATAAGAGACAACTGTCACAGATTATCAGCATTGGCAGACCACAGTTTGCCTCTCAAGTCCCCCAAACCTCACTGCTTAACCACAGAGGTACAAAGAAGTAGCTACAGCATGTAAGAAACAAGTGAAAATAAGTTTCTGTTTCAGTTTTATCAGCAGTCCTTTTCCTCCTCTCCCTCTCTCTGCCTCTGTGGGGAGTCAGCTCAATGACATTTCTCACTGCAGCAGGCCCAGATCAAGTTTGGCTCCAGGATTTCATTTGTGCCAAGTTAGATTGATCCACATTTTTCATTGTGAACTTTATTTCAGGCTCTCAATTCAAGAGGTTAGCAGTTCCGCTGGGCCTGATGAGTGCAGGAGCGTCTGTGTGTTACCCAGCTCAAACGGTGGCTGTGTTTAAGGTAACACTACTTCTTCAAATCGTGATCTCTTGTTTACGCCAGCAACAAACCTTTTTATTTTCAGAGTTTATTTACACTTTTATTGTCTTTTGTGCTCCCAAGGTGACAGGTAAGAAGGTGTATGCTGTGGGGCAGTGGAGCAGCGCTGCAGTGTCTTCCCTCCTCACCCCCAAACCTCAGGAGCCTGTCGCCAAAGTTCCTGCTTCACATCCAGAGGTGAACAGAGCAGATTTGTTGTGACTGTTATATTCAAATGTAACCGACTTCTCAAAAGAAAGTACTGTAAGCCCATTTTTACTGTGTGTGACTAAAACCAAGACAGCAGTTCAAGCCATAGAATGGCAACTTCCTTTCCACTGAACCATTTCCGCTCTACACTTTTTACTTTCTCAAAAAAATCCCTCCTGCCTCTTAATAGGTTGTATTCCATTTCCTTTCCCAGCACTTTGCCCTTTCATGATGCTAGCATTGTTGCTGCTGCTTTGCTCTTTGTGCGTCATACGTAGTGGTTTGGAGAGTTTTGTTACCTACAAATGAAAACTGGCTGTTAAACGCCATAGTCACTCCATAGTGTTAGCTAAATGCCTAAAATTTAAAATGTTAATGTAAGCGATTATTTTTTTCCTCTAGTCAGTGTAATAAATCTAACGTATTAGAACTGAAATGTTCAAGAAATCTGTTGCACTTTGTTCTGTTTATAGATTAAGTGCAGCTATACTGTGATTAATCAAATGGTGAAATTCATTATAATTTGATATAGAATAATAAATGCAAGTCTTGGTTAAACACTTTTAAACCTTTATTCTTTATCCTCATGTTGTTAGAGAGCTCCAGTGCCAAATCCAGAGTCTGCAGTAGCTGAGGAGCCCAGCTCCACCAGAGACAGCTCAATCCCAGAGACAGAGGTGGAATCAGCAGAGTCTGTGCCTCTCTCTGATGAGCCTGCTGTCGCTGTCAGAACAGAGGAGGTGTCATCAGTAACACTTACAGAGACATCCCCCGACCAGACCCCCACAGACACCAACACAGGTTTCATAGATATTGATCTCTGTCTGCTTGTATCTGTCTACATCTCTTTTGTTTCACGCACAAACACACAAACGCTTCTGCTGTTGGTTTGCTGTATTTCCTCTCCTGTACAGATCTAGTGTCACATTCAGTGCCGGCAGAGACAGAGGTCACAACAACCTCTGAGGAAATATCTGCACCCGTTGAAAGTAAGGAGCCCTCAGACACCAAACAAGCACCGGTTGAGTCCACGCCAAGCTTAGAACCGGACACAGTAGAGTCTGCTCCAGTTGAGGTTGCCCCAGTGGAGGCTGCTCCAGTGGAGGTTGCACCAGTGGAGTCTGCTCCAGTGGAGGTTGCACCAGTTGAGTCTGCTCCAGTGGAGGTTGCACCAGTTGAGTCTGCTCCAGTGGAGGCTGCTCCAGTTGAGGCAGTTCAAGTGGAGGCCGCTCTAGTTGAGGCTGCCCCAGCTGAGGCTGCTCCAGAGGAGGCTGCTCCAGTGGAGGCAGTTCAAGTGGAGGCCACTCTAGTTGAGGCTGCTCCAGAGGAGGCTGCTCCAGTGGAGGCAGTTCAAGTGGAGGCCACTCTAGTTGAGGCTGCCCCAGTAGAGGCTGCACCAGCAGAGGCTGCACCAGTAGAGGCTGCACCAGCAGAGGCTGCTCCAGCTGAGGCTCCGGAAGTGGAGTCCGTTCCTTCCTCTGAAGCCCCACTTGCTCCAAACGCGTCAGATGAGCCAGCAGGTACCAGAAATATTCTGCCCGACAAAACCGAAGACCAGAAAGTGCACTAGTAGTGTAAGATTAAAATGATGCCATTATCAATCTGCTTTCCTTGGAAACTTACTGCTGACACAGAGGCAGATTAATTGGAAATGAAGGAGGTACAGTAGAAGCTACAGTTGGTAACTTTCATAAAAATAACTTTTTGTCATATTTGCTGTCACTATGTCCAGACAGTATTACACAAGACAGATATATCATGCTCCTCCTCTAAGTGCTTCTCATGGCATTTGTGAGAATCCATGGCGGCTGAAGGAAAACAGCCAATCAGAGCCGAGGAGTCTCTAGCACAGCTGACAGTTGTGTCAGTCACTGCTTGTGAACAGCAGTCAAACTGCCAAACTAGGCAGCGCTGATCAGTTGATTAATGATTGACATGGCCGACATCTGTGTTAGAGACTCCTCGACTCTGACTGGTTGTTTTCCTTCAGTCTGGGTGCCATTAGAGCCACAAAGAGGAAGCAGGGGAATGTGATTATTTTCTCACATTATCTGTCCTGTGTACTACTTTCAGAATATAGTGACAGTTCCAGCAAATGTGACAAAAAAGTTATTTGTGAAAAATGGACAATGCTCCCGTTGAAAGCTCCTCAGTAAAAATGATCCCATACAGTTTGTGAAAGCTGTTTATACATCTCTTGAGATACTTCTTATCAGGACTGGCCAGAACAGATTTGTTGTAAACTGCCAAATGAGAACTTTCCAAATGTTATGAGTATTACTAATATTAGTATGAAGTCACAGCAGCTTTGATAAAGGTGGAAACATACCAGTTCATGTTCCTGCTGCTGACCGGGTTGTATTTTGATTTCTCCACAGAGCCAGTTGTTGAATCAGCTGAGCCCGAACCTGCTGCTCAACCTGAGTTAACTGACCCACTACAAGCTGCTGCTGAGGAGACACCAACCCCGACACTCACACCATCACCTCCTCAACAGCCTGCAGCAGAAAACAACAAAGGTACTGTAAACACCTGCTGCACTTACACTACTGTGCCAGTTCGAGAGTTGGGCATCAGCTAACTCAAGCACACAAACTCACATATACAAACACTGCTTCTCTTCTGAAAATTACCTACACGGCATATAAATGTCTTGTGCGTGTTAGCGTGTGTGGTGCTCATTTTCCAGACTTGAGATAAGCAAAGCTTTGATCATACTTTTATCACTTTCCACTGAACTTTGATTTGCGTCAGAAGCCAGCTCAGAAAAACCCAATCATGTTTGACAGATTGAGGAGTGAATGAGCTCTGCAAGCTACTGAACCATAACCTGTGGGATTCTTCTGCTCGATAGCAAAGAATGATATCCACCAAATAAAACCATTTGAGGGGTTCTGATGCAGTGCTACAGAGTCAACATTTGGGTTCATGCTGGGTGAAGACTATCCTCGTCCATTGTATGACTGGACGGTCTGGCTTTAACCTGACCAGAAAGACATTTTTACGATGCAACGATCCTGTATTGCATCACAATTTATTCTACATTTGAAAAATGATAACAGAACCAGTCTGTTTGTGCCAAATAACATCGGCCTCCAGGGAAAACACCTGCACAAAACCCAGCACATAAAGATCACGGTGAATTCAAGTTATTCTAGGAAGAGAGATGTCTCTGTGATTTTAATGCCCAACGTACTGAACACAAGTTCACTGGTTTTGTATGATCACAGAAAGATTGACAGGATGCTGTGGCTTTAACCCTGTTTTTTTTTTTTTCCTTTTGTTGGTTCTAATTAGGGTCATCTAGTGGTTTTATTTTATGTTACTGATGCATTTATTGTCAGTCTGGACCTGTTTAATCATTTTGTGTAACATGTAATATTTCTGTGCTTTTGGCTTAGATATGGTGCATTTCTCCTCTTGTCCTCCAGGGGGCTCCGGTTTCAAGCCAGACCCTTCTCTCATGGACTTTGGTCAGTCCAGCCCTGAGGATGAAGACCTGTACAGCACACGCAGCTGAGACGCCACAGCCATCCGCGGGAGAAACCTCATTCCCACACTGCCATCTCATATCTCAGTCAGATACACCAACACTTTGTATCATTACGCAGTGTAAATAGGCCATTTTGCAAGCAAGCAGAGTCTTTCATCAATATTTCCGTTCGCGTTTCTTTGGCCCACGTCATTTATATTTCCACACAAAAGGTCCAGGTGCATTTGCTTTGTAGCAGCAGAGCAGCAAATTCCTGTACACAGAGCTGAGTCGGCTTGCGTAGAAGGAGAGAAATGCGGAAAAAAAAATAACACCCACAACTGTTTACAAGTCTTTTAATTCACAGATGGCAGATTGTGAAAATTTTCTCTCTGTATGTGTTATTTAACAATTATTGGCTTTTTGGGCAACAGCTTTCACAGTCATGAGTGCATGGTGCTTTTATTTATTGTAATTTAGCCCACTGTGTTGGTATGCTGAAAAGACTGCACATGTGCTGGTGATGGTTACAAGATGGACCAGTGCTGCTCCATTTGATCACATCGCAAATTGTCCTCAGTTGTTTAGAACCAAAAATAAATCTATATTTTTCATGGTTTTATGTTTTTCTTTTGCCAACCACTAAATACTTGTTAGTTTTAGTTACAGGAAAGATACACTTTC
The DNA here is from genome assembly GCF_006386435.1 of Epinephelus moara. Lineage (NCBI taxonomy): Eukaryota > Metazoa > Chordata > Actinopteri > Perciformes > Serranidae > Epinephelus > Epinephelus moara. The sequence goes on from NC_065509.1 coordinate 13,903,549, forward strand.
AGGGGTGAAACATTTGTCAGATAAGCACATAACTTCTCACATACAGCACAGCATTGCAAACAAATAACGTCATTCAGTCACAAGGCTCTGCGGAAAAATCCGACATGTAAAGGCTTCTTTCTAAAACAACTTGAGTTTTTTACAAGCAGCCAAAATAAAAAAAATCATCACACATTTGGTAGCTCAACGAGGAGATTGTCCTAATCTTCTATCACACCTAAATCACATAAACAAAGCCTTTTCTCTTCAGGGAAACCCGCTTGTTATTGTAGCTCGTGGTGACCAAACCTCAACTGTGCTCACACAGACATTTAAGTTTAGGTGAAATTTGACTTTTGCTTTTCACTGTATTATATTTTATGAGATATTATGTTTGTAATTTAGGTTTCTGAGGTTCTTTCCTTATACATAGGAACAATTAGCACCATGAATATAACACTGTAACCTCATTTGAAAATGAGTGTAAAAGTAGAGATTTCCCCTCACTAATATACGTCCTTCAGAATGTCCCAGTTAAAGATCTCTCCAGTGAGCTGCTGCTCAGGCATATTCATAAGTCTTTTCAAAACATCTCATATGTATGGCTCACATTCAGAGGTCCCTATCCCATATTACCACTGACAGCCAAAACTCAAACTCCCAGACATGATAGAGTAGCTCTGTAATGAGCTGTGGAACAACATACAGTGCTGTGTTGTACTGCGTGATTGTATCTTAGACTTTATTAGTGGATGTTTCCATAAACCCAGTTTTTTTTAGTGTGTAAAACAAGAAAAAATAATATTTTATATATATAATTAATTATATTAATTGTTAAAGCCATGCCAGCAGCATTTATAGACGCAGTGTCTATTGGTCAGTCTAGTACTGACATTCATGGTCCCCAGAGGATGAATCCTATTGACTCTGGTGATCTCCTGACATTTCCTGTTGTGCCCCTGACACACATTATGTGAAATATCTCAACATTAACAAGGTTGATTGGCACAAAATTTTGTACAGACATCCATGGTTCCCAGAGGATGAATCCTACAGACGCTGATGCTCCCCTGACTTTCCTCTAGCGCCACCATGAGCTTGGCATGTGGTTTGGAGTGAATAGTTCTGGAAAAGAAATAGGTCCAGACATTTAAGAGGAAGTGAAATAACTTAGGTTTTTATTAGACACATTTAGTTCAATTTTGTTTCAATATTTTGTATTATATCAAAATACTTGCCCACCAACATCAGCTGCACTTTGTGTTTAGGGCTAATTAACAAATGTTAACACATTTAACTGAGATGGTAAACATTGCTAAACAAAAGCATGACAGCATTGTGGGCCTGTTTGCTGCGTTTAGCCCAAAGCACCACCGTGCTTTCACACAGCCTCGCAGAGCGTAGCTGTGGACTCTCAGACGTGTTACATGTCATGTCAACAAATTATTCACTTAGTTGAGCCGAGTCGGAGTTTGAGTCATACTTTAAAAATTTAAATGAGATCTGCTTCCTTGGTCAGAAAAGTACAGACTGTATCACTGCTAGTAAATCTGATTCTAAGTGATGCGGTCATTGTTTCCTAAAATAAAAGCTGGGAAATTGAATTCATTAAAAAAAAAAAAAAAAGTCATCCAAACTGTACAAATGGACAAATGTTAATTGTGGAAGTGATTATGTTGAGGAATTTGGAAGGTTTGCACAACAAACATGTATTGACAGCGGGAATGTCGTCCATACTTTAAAGCATTTTTGGTGCCACATGTTTTTGCTTATTTGTGTGAGTACACAGTCCGTACCGAGGGTCCAGGCTATCGGTTAACATCTTTATAGCTTCTTGACTGCCCCTTGGAGGAATCGGAGCTGCCTGGACCTCATAAACTCTGCATGAGGTTGACCAGAGTCATGCCCCTTGGGACTCTGTGTGTGGGTGTGTGTAATGCATGCTTACATGTGTGTATTAGAAAATACTAAAAAAAAGGGAGATGTCAGATCAATTTGACATCAATACTTTCTCATCCCTCTTCCTGTTGTTCATGGAAAAAACACATATGGGAACCAGACTTCCTGTGGCATCGGAGCTACAGTGTGTGCTGCTGCTTCGTGTGTAGGGGTTACGGGACTTGTGGGCTGGTGTGACTGTGCAGTTTTTTTTTAGACAAATACTGCCAAATGTTCTGATGAAAAAATCCTCCAGGAACGACTCTGTGTCCTGGATTCATTATGCACTAACACCATGGACAAAACCACATGGAACATGTTGACTGGGATTAAAATAGAAAGGAGAGCAGAGAGAGTGGGAATGCTGGAAATCTGCGCAATCCTGTCTTCTCTCATGGACATCTTGTTGCTGTAAGCACGGGAACCAGTGTTAGAGACAAGATGTGACCCTAAATATAGCCTCATCTCACCTCTCTCAAGGGCCCCCTACACATACAGGGGCCCCACTGTTCGTACAGCATCCCACACAAGCAGCAGCTTTGATTATGCTCTGAGAACAAATGTTAGGTTGGACTATGTCATGTAGTCCAGAGCTCTCTCAGATTTGTCTTGACCAGCAGAGAGGAAGCAGGGCTCCCAGCCCTGACCTCTCACCTTTCACCCCCCTGAGCCCGATTTTCCACGCAGAACTTCATAGATGGTTATGGTTTGCCGTGGTTATCTTCCCAGGATCCGGCCAACGAGGGAGACCCCCGCTGTCAAATAAACACATAGCACATTTATCAGCAAAAAACATAAACATAACAATTATGTAAGCAACTGAAGGGTGTTTGTGAATACAGTATGTGTTTATGTTCTCCTCTCCTTTATTTGAATAGGTCAGCGTGTGTGTGCGTAAAAAGTATGGGTGCATGAGCATGTGCTGTTTCTTTTTCTCATGCATGTTGATAAAATCAGATGTTTGCTGTTCATTCTGCTCAGTGGAAACAGTATGTGTGCATCAGTTTTCCATTTGTTATTTTGACTACTGATATCTTGGCTGTACGAGGTCGTGTTGCAGCATTCACAGATATACTGTATAAAAATTAGGCTGTATAGATCTTGTTAATGAGAGCAGTAGAAGAAAGAAAAAGAAACTTTTGTAGCAAAAATGTCATGCTTTTAATCCAGACAGAAAAAAACAACAAATAAATAAATAACTGTAAAGAAAATAATTGGCTGTGAGATTGATGTCCAGTAAGGGCTGTGATGTAAGCTGAGGTTTGATGCTCTCTGCTCCATTGCTCTCCTTATCTACTGCCTGTACGGACAGTGCCTTCTGGTTCATCAGACAAAAGCCCACAGACACACACACTCCCACACATGCTCAAACTGTTCATCACCCAGACTCTCAATTCCTGCCTGAAACTCCCAGAGAGAGGAGGTTTTGAATTTGGTAGCACCAAGTCTGACATATTTCTACATGTCACGAATGCCACGGAAAGTGAAACATTTATCAACATATGTACTACAAGCTGACTGAATTGATTGTCTGGAGATAGGATAAAGTCAAACTGTCCCTCCAATTGTTGATAAAGGTCAAGAATGTCAAACGGGAGCCGCTCAGAGATAAAACCAAGTGAAAGCAAGGTCGACTTAAAGTGTAACATTATGTAGCCGACAGAGCAATACATATGTGATCTTTTCACTGTTTCAGTGAGGGTTAACTCACAGGCTAACTGTAATGTTAGCAGTGCAGGAAGACGTCAACTCCTTATGTAAGTAATATATTAGTAATTAAATAATGTTAGTAATAATACCGTAGACTGTAAAAATAATAATAATATAGAATAATACACATGTAAAATATGCATGTCAGCTGTGTCTACAGCCATGCTAGCAGCTCTGTGAGGCTGTTCCTCATGCTAACACCAGCTTGCTAACATGCTAATGGAGACAATGCTAACATTATGATGCTGGGTACAATGCCCATTAATGTTAGCTTAATGTATTAGCATGCGGTTAATTTTTCTTGTTTCTCTTTCTCTCTGTATATTATTGATAAGACTGTGAATTTTGTGAATATTTTGTTTCAGCCAGAAAATCAATAAAATTATGTTTACAAAAAAATGTATTAGCATGCTAACGGGGACAATGCTTAGCTCAATGTATTAGCATGCTAACAAAGACAATGGTAACATGGTGGGAACTGCCCATTGGTCCGACATCCTATTGTTCCGACCATATTAAACTCATTGTTCCGAAGTCCGTTCCGAAATCATCATGATGCCCTGTGGTTAAGGTCTGGTTAGGTTTAGGCACAAAAACCACTTGGTTAGGGTCAGGAAAAGATCATGGTGTGGGTTAAAATGAAAAAGAAAGTGACAAACACATAAGCCGTGAGCCTGCTCCGCCTCAAGCCGGTCGCGGCGCACCATACGCCCGCCGCGAGCCGTTCAGCACCGCGGACAGTCGGACTAATGGGATGTCGAACCAATGACATGGACCTAACATAGTGAGGCTGAGCACAATATCCACTAACGTTAGCTCAATGTATTAGCATGCTAACAGAGACAGTAGTAACATAGTGAGGCTGAGAAAAATATCCACTATTGTTAGCTTAATGCATTAGCATGCTAACGAAGACAATGGTAACATGGTGAGGCTGAGTACAACCATAGATATATATATATATGTATATATATCTATGGAATACAACATCCACTAACGTTAGCTTAATGTATTAGCATGCTAACAGTTGCTAAATTCTAAGTGCAGCTTTGGTTGGAAGTTTCCTTAGTTTTCCAGATTTTTGGTCATAAACTAAATGTATCAATAGGGACTGTTCTTTACTTATCAGAGGAGGGGGTGGCTAGGGTGTGACTTTGTTTTTTATTTTATTGTTTTTGTTTTTTTACCCTCCCCAAACTACAAATATTTTTCGTTGAGCCTCCCTGAGTGACTGGTGAAACATCCATGATCCTTCCTCCACCATAATTAGATTTTTAAAATGTGCTTTGATGTGTGAAAGTTAAAAGTTAAAAGCTGAAGGCAAAAATCATGGTATTGAAAAAAAGAAATCTTGTTTTTTTACTCCTGTTGTGCACATGCAAACTTTATTTTGGGCCAAGTTTTAAATGAGATGTAGAATAAAGTGATTCTGATTAAACAGACCTATCGCTTTTTTAGCTCAGATCTAGTCTGACAAAGGCATTTGTGATGTGATGTGCAAGATGTGTCGAAAGAACCATCAGAAATTGAAAAATCCATCAATAAATTTTGTTTTTATAGTTTCTGGCTATTATCAGTGGTGGCCCTGGCACATTTGGTGTCTGAGGCAAGCTGAGGAGGCGTGGTGAGGCATGAACCCAGAAAAAAGGCCTATTATTTAGTAGACTTTGCTAGTTATATTGTTGTGGCCTTATGTCATAAAATAATAGTAGTAATAGTACTAGTAAAAAACAGTATGAGATAAACATTTTGATTTTTTTCTTCCCCCATTTGTGGTGCCCCCCATGGATGATGGTGCCCTTAGCATCCGCCAATACTGCCTATACCGGGTCCATGTCATTGGTTCGACATCCCATTAGTCCGACTGTCCGCGGTGTTGCACGGCTCGCGGCGGGTGTATGGTGCGCCGCGACTGGCTTGAGGCGGAGCAGGCTCACGGCTTATGTGTTTGTCACTTTCTTTTTCATTTTAACCCACACCATGATCTTTTCCTGAGTTTGAATGAGTTTAATATGGTCGGAACAATAGGATGTTGAACCAGTGGGCTGTCGAACCAATGGGCAGTTCCCGCCTATACCACAGGCTGGCACTGGCTTTTATGAATGGTGAGAATTTGGTAGTTTTTTAAAGAAAACATGCCAATGGCTGGTTAAATATATACAAAACACACCCATTTAATTTTGTATGCTCCTCTCTTAAGCCAAATTAAAAAAACACATAAGTTCCTCCCCAGTGCCCTTTATGCACCACCCGCTCATAAATAATGAACAGTCTCGTACTGCTAGCACAACTAAAATGTTAATGTTACTTAAAAGTAAGTAGGACTAACGTTAGTGTTAAGTAACTAATTAAAGTATTGCACCCAGGGTGTCTACAGGTCCTTCACTTTGACTAACTCTCCTGTGTGAAATTTCACATTTCTGATGTCTGATTTCTGAAATCTTTAAGCCCATCTAGTACCGTCTTTTACTTAATACTTGCACTTACCTGTTGGCAAGATGTAGATTAACCACTCTAATATAAAACCTACCACTGCATGGGACCAAAATACTTAATTTTATACTTACCTGCAATGCTTAAATAAGAAAAATGTGATTTTTTCCAGAAGTCAGTCTGAAATTTGGTTAACAATAATCTCATAAAGGTCTCATGAAGTATTAAATTTAAGTACTTGGTAACTGTAGACACCCTGATTATGCCAAAACATGCTTAAAGTATTAGAAATGAAAGCACTCATCATGCTCAATACCCTCTTTCATAGTGTTAAAGGCTACATTAAATTACTGGATTATTATTCCTTACAAATGTTTGGAGGATTTAATGTTTTGGCTGGCGGAGGTGGCTACTGGAAGGTAGTTTCATCATGCTTTAAAAACTGATGGTTCTGTATGTTGAATGTTAATGTACAAGATAACTAGAGCTGTCAGATACATCTGGTGGAGTAAAGAGTGCAATATTAATTATTATTTTATAATAATTTTGGTGTAGTGGAGCCATAATGTAGCAGAGAATGGTACTAGTGCCCCAATTATAGTGCTGTACTTGAGTAAATGTACTTGATTACCCCATTGGATTGCAGAGAAACTGCCAGGGGACATAGCTGTGTTTTTTTCTGTCACCATGTGTTTCTGTTGGCCGGCATTAAGTCATAAATTTCTGTTTTTAGTTTTTTGCATGTCATGACTGAGGGCCCTTGGCTTCTCTGTGTGTGTGTATGTGTGAGAACAACTGTGCATACCCAGCATGCCAGTGGAAGAACACTGCATTATGAAGTTTCCCTTTTGGAAAGCATAACCATCACATTTTCACAATTCTGTGCCATACAGTGAATTCCCAGTTTCTCATATCAAGAAGCCAACGACGAAGCTCTTCATTTGCGGCCTTCAAAATCTGCTGCCTTCTCTCTCGCCTTCATCCGTCATCCTCACCGTCAGCTTTCCCACGGCTATTAGAACTTGTCACATCCTGATAGATACTCAATGGAGCATAGTGCACACACACATCTGAACACACGTGTAAACAGAGGCGAGCACGTCGCGTCGATGCATGCATGCCAGGCTGAGATTAAGTACATCCAGTTGCACAAGTATTGAAGCATAGACGCACACGTGCACATGCACGCACGCACGTGCACACACAGGGACAGATGCACGCTCACACCGTTGATCAAAGGAGCTGTGATGTAATCAGTCTCAGAGCTTTGCGAGCATCCCTCATTAACTTTCACCAGAGGCTTTAATGAAAAACCACTGGAGGGAATCTCCGCTTTCTCTCCTTCTTTCCCTCCTCTTTCTCCCTCTCTTTCCTTCTCATCTCCTTGTTCACTCCCTGCAGTATCTGCTCGTCCTCCCCCTCATTCATCTTCCATACTGTGCCTCCCCCCTCTCCCTCTGCCCCAGTGGCTGGCTTGACTTCCGCTGAAACAGAGTAAATATTTCCCATGGCTTATCTGACCGCTGGCAGGACGAATATGACACAAAGTGCGAGGCTCTGCTAATTAACACACAGCCTCCGTTCCTCAGGTCAGAGGCCCCGGTGGGGACAGTTAGAGCTTTAAGTTTGACACCTCAAACACACTGGTGTCCTGTTAATTATGGTCAGGTATGACACATGGTTGTGTTTCTGCAGTCACTGGAGACGTAGCTATTTCTCAAACTCACATCTTGACTTGATTTTCCTAGCTTTGGCCTTTTCTGGTAGAAACTCCAGGAGGGAGGGGAAAAAAAAGGAGGGATAGAATGAAAAACAGAGAGAGCACGTTTCTCTTATTCTCTCTCTCCCTGCAGGCTGGCCTGTGTCCAGGTACAGTCCAGCCCCTTGGTAATGATGGAGGCGTGACGTGTTAGCAACTTCCCTGTTGTGCAATCATCAAGAGGCTCTTGGGGGCTATAAGACCCCCAACCTCATCTGGTTTCTCAGAGCCTTCACTCTGATTTCTACACACACACACACACAGATGCACACACACAAACACAGAGGCATGATATGGTCTGGGGCACTCAGCTGTGCAGTTTCTATTAGAGGGGTCGAGGAGCAATTGTCAAGACATGGACTTTAGCCAAGAGAGACACTGAAAACGGCTTGACTGCTTTTGGACTGGATGCCTAATCACTCAAAGGTAAAATTAATTCTTTAAATAGACCGAAATTATATATTGACTCTAGTTTGATTTGATCATATCTCAATTATAATTTAATTTAATAAAGCATCCAGAAGCTTATTTCACTAATTCAACTGTCTTAACATAATGTCACATTATTTTTCTCATTGGAAAAAGTTATTTAAAGATGTAACCTCCTACATCTTACTGATTGCCTTCTTTAGATTTTATTTGTTTTTTATTATTTATTCTATAATTAATGCATTCCCCTGGTGCACCGGACCGTAATAGGTGATTTAAGATTCCTGTAAAACAATTGCAACTTAAATTAAGATGACACTTTTTCATGAAATGTTTCAAAAACTTATTTCAGTCATTAATACACAATCGATGTTTCTAAGGAACCCATTAAGCAGCCAGAACATTACAACGCCCTCATATGTATTTCATTACTGCCCAACTTCAAGAGTGGTGTAATGTATTTTTGCTGTGATTAGTTATCAAGTAGGACAGCTAATAAACACTGCAGCCAACTAAAGATTACCATGCATTACTGTGTCCATAAAAGGCAGCTGAATTTTGAATGCCTTCTGTTTTGTTTTATTTCCAGCCGACCTTGGAAAACTGAAAGGAGGGAAGTGAAATTGTGTGACGCAAGGGTACATCCAGTTCCATAATGGCAATCCCAAATGACCTCTCCCTTTTCAACTCCACCTCCTCCCTTTATTCAGCAACAAAGACTGAACCTAACACCTCTCTGGCCCCCTCTGCTCCCCACTGCCCGGACTGGCCTCCCATACCCATGACCATAGTTATCCCCGCCATCTACAGCGTTATCTGCGTGCTGGGAACCATAGCCAACGCCCTGGCAGTGTGCGTGTTGGCCCATGCCAGCGCCTCAAGGAGAACTGTTGCTAACACTTTCATGCTGAACCTGTGTGTATCCGACCTGCTGTTCCTGCTGTCTCTCCCGCTGTGGGCTGTCTACTACTCCCAGGGCTACAGCTGGCCCTTTGGCTGGGTTGCCTGCAAAGTCTGCGGAGCTCTCCACAATCTCAACCTCTACGCGTCCATCTTCTTCATCACATGCATGAGCATAGACCGCTACCTGGCCATTGTGCATCCGCTCCGCTCCCAGAGTGCACGAGACCCCAAGCGTGCCCGGCTTACATGCATCCTGGTGTGGGTGCTGGCATGTGCTTGCTCGGCCCCCATCTTTTACCTGAGGAACACTTACCACCTGGAGAGGCTTGGCGTGGAGGCCTGTGTGATTGACTATCCTGATGATACCTGGTATATGACCCTGGTCTGGATGAAGATGTGTCTGGCCTTTCTGCTGCCACTGCTTGTCATCTCTTGTTGCTACTGTGCTATAGGTAGACATTTGTTGGCTGATACAGGGCTGGTAAGAATGCAGAATGTGTCACACCCCAACATGCCCTCTTTTAAATCACTGGAGTCCAGGGACGGCTGCAGTAGACCAGACAGACCCCCGACTCCCTGCGTGAGCCCCAGCTTCAGCGCGAGCAGACCCCTGGAGGGCAGGGGGCTGGAGCGGGTGTTGTGGACAGTAGCTGCTGTGGTCGTGGCCTTTTTCCTCTGCTGGTTCCCCTTCCACTGCGTGACCTTCTTGGATGTGCTGATGAGTGATGGCTGGTTGGATGGCTGCGGGATAGACTGGACAATCCACAACCTCACCCCTCTGACCCTCTGCTTGGGCTTCTCTAACTCTGCCATCAACCCCGTGCTATACTGCTTCATCGGGAACCATTTCCGAGGCCGTCTCGGGGGGCTCTGCAAGGGCCTGTGTGTTCGTATGAAGGTCCGTGGCGATGATCACAGCCAGAAGAGGGGCTCCTTTAGCACCAGGCTAAGCTCCTTCTCCCGAAAACTCAGTGACCTGAAAGACCTGGCGATTGTGGAGCCCTCAGGTTCTGCTTAGCAAGTCCCCAGAAGGGAGACTTTCCCCTCACTCACTTGGTCTCACACCCCAAAGAGTGATGCCAGTGTCAAGTGACTGCCAAACCTCCAATAAGCATGAATGTGTGAGACGGAGCTGTTACTATAACTGACTGAGTCAAAGTCCAGCAGAGCTCCATTCTGCCCTACAAAGACAGGAAAAAAAGGACCTAAAGAAAACATGAAGCTGAGGGGAAAAAGGTTTAAAGGAACAGTTCGCCCTAAAAACACATATATTTCCTGTTACCTGTGGTGCTTTTTATCAATCTAGATTGTTTTGGTGTGAGTTTCTGATGTTGGAGATATAGGACGTTGAGATGTCTGCTTTTTCTCCAATATAATGGAACTAAATGGCACTCAGTTTGTGGTGCTCCAAATGCCAAAACAAACAAACAACTGCTTTTGAAAAACTCAACAGCAAAGTTTCTTTCCAGAAATCATGACCAGGTTACTCAAGATAATCCACAGACCTTGTTGTGAACAGTTTCATGTAGAAAATATTTTCTTTCTACTGAACTACACCCATATCATGGCACAGAAGGAAGCGTGTACTCCATTCATGGACAAGAAGCTTGTGCTCATGACTGCACGGTGATAGGGTTGGTGGGTGTAGTTAGGTAGACAGGAAATAGTTCCAACATGAAGCTGTTCACAACAAGGTCTGTGGTTTATTTTGAGTAACCAGGTCACAATTTCTGGAAAGAGACATTGCTGTTGAGTTTTTCATATATACTATTTTGGTGCTTTGAGCACCACAAGCTGAGTGCTAACTAGTTTCATTATATTGGACAAAACCTAGACATCTCTACTGATGATATCTCCAACACTCAGCAACTCACACACATAAAAAAATCTAGACTGATAAATAGCACTACAGGTAAGAGGAAATATATGTATTTTCAATTCTGTAGTGAACTGTTTTTAAACAGTTAAAAACACTTTTTTGTTTTTTTAAGTTTTGCAGCTAGTTTGCCAAACCATGTAACAGATAATTTATACACTTCACGCCTTTAAAGCTGCAGCAGTCAGCTGTTTTTAGTGAAATAGCTTTAAAGAATGTACTGCAAACAACCTGCACAGCAGACAGAAACAGTTGGTGACTAGCTGGTGAACACAGCGCAACATTTAGCAGCTAAGGAGCCTCATATTTTCCACAGGAGTTGGTGGAGACCAAAAACGGAGTGTGAATATTGGACTTACAAATTTTTACAAGTTCTCCGTATAAACTTTAAAGATAAATGATATGTTGGTTTTTATGTTCACAAAGTTCTCCCATGTCAGTTACAGCTACTCTGCTAAGCTAGGCTAGTATTAGTTTAGCAGGACCAATTTAGCTGCTGTTACTTTATCATGGTTGGAATTAGCTTCTGCCTCATGTACATGGGATCATAACTTGATATTAAGATGTTTGGTGACCATAATAGTTTTTTATCACATGAAAACAGGCATGAAGGAAGAGGTACATTTATGTTTACCTCCTGTAATGCTAGCTGTAGCTATCTCAACAGCTAGCTTGTTTTTAAGCTTCATTTTGTAGCTTTGCAAACTGTGATTTCTCTGAAATGATACCAAAGCATAATATTTTATATGGTAACACAATGTTATTGAGGTTACTCCATTTTGAATGCCTAGCTACTGCATTTTGGCTTTGTACAGGCCAAAACATTGAAAGACAGATGTAAAAGGATAATTATTAACCAGTCATAGCAATGCTACCACTACTGTTCTTTTTGGGACAAAGATATTATATGTGTAATCATGTAACCTGTAACATTTTTATTATATTATTCTGTAAAGACAGATTAGGAAAATAAGAATGACTGCATTTCTTTGACTGAATAAGAAATAAAGTGAACAGTATTTCCCTATCAGTGCCACTTCTTTGTTGGGTTCGACCTTTCTTTCCCTAAAACAGGAGGTTGCTGAGTTTATCTCAGTTCAGAGACACACATGCAACGATTTTGTGAAACTGATTCCATTTATGATTTTTTTACTTTCCCAATCTCACCCTCCAACAGCTGTGACTCCTGAGTTTCCGCCCCCCTGGGAATGAGAGTGCGGGGATTACTGTCGGTCCGGCAGATGGGCATTCAGTCTCCCCCCTTTTTCCTCCCCTCCTAGAATGCCTCACATGGATTCCGTACATATCAAGGCCAGATATCATAATCTCATACTAATGTCCTTATGAAGCATTCCAGTCCAGCCAGTTGTGTTGGTCGAGGGAGCCGCCAGCTAATCAATGATGTATCTCTGTCTGCTATTTGTGTCCAGTATAGATCCACTGCATTCTGCATTGACCCTGGCCTGCCTCTCTGTGAGCTCAGAGCCGAAGGGAGTATGGTTTAATTTTGTTTTGCGCTGGTGGAGGCTATGGGATTATTATACACAGGAATATTGAGTGGATAATAGTAGATATACTTTTCTTTGTGCCTAAACGGTGAAGTGGTTTTGCTTTTCCTTATTCCAGACTTAAAAGCAACACAGCCTAAATGTTTTTAGAAATATGGGACCCAAATGGAAGACAGGGCACTTTACTTCAGCTTACTTGCAGCAGGTGGCTCCTTATTCATCTTGAAAAGCTTGCCACTGGATGGCGCTAAAGTGCTGTAGAAGCAGTGAACAAGATGCCACTGGCTGCTTACCCAGACAGAGCCCCAAAGTCCCACCGCTCATGATCTCTCTGAGCCGAGGGAAAGATGGCTCTGACACAGACTGATGACTCATGTAGGATACTGAATGTATAAAAACAGAAATCTCCAACAAATGCTGCATTTAAAGAGAACTACCAGCTCAAAGAATGCGCTGAATGGCACAATCATCTGGTTTGCCTTCCTTGAAGGATCCTTTGCAAGGAGCATCTGGTGGTCTGAAGGACTCCACGCAGTCGTGACCGTGGTGTGAATGAAAACCGAGAATAATATACATCTCAGCACGTCTGAGCCGAGCTTAAAGTGCCAGACGCCGTGCCATCATCTCGGTAAAACGAGGACGGCTGCAAACAGTCAATATTTTAATCACCATCTTTAATTTGACACGGCAGAACTTTCCAACTGACAGGACAGATTGCGGGATGAGTTTGTCGCAGCTCCGCAGTATGTTCATGTACACAGCTTCGTTAGCTGATGTTCCACAGAGCAGGTGTGAGTGTCCTTGACACACGTCTTAAAGAAGACAGATCAGTGACATGTGACTGAGAACATGTGCTACAGTGTGGACGTGTGATGATGATAAAATATAAGCTAAGAAAAGGGAACACTTTAAACACAAGCTGTCTGCAGGTTTACCACAAAATGTCTCTAATGTATCATAATGTAATGTGTCAAAGTAGTGGCCATCATTGTGGCTTAGTCGTTCTATGTTTTAATGCTTATTTAAGTTGAGAAATATGAGGCATTAGTGATATTTTTATAATTTGTTGTGGAAAGTAGCTACTTTACCCAAGTGTAGTGCTAAAATATAATGTTGAGGCACATTATACTAATACTACACTACATCTCAGAGGGAAATATTGTACTTTTTACTCCACGTGTCGTAGCTGTAGTGACAAATTTATAAATAAATTGCACTGTTCACTGCTTTGTGACCTCTTACACAATCCCAGAACCTGGCTGTAGGCACTTATCATGTCTTGGATGTGTATGCGTTGTTAGCAGCTCCACCAAAACTTCTTAGATTTTTGTATTTAATCAAAAAATGATCCAATATTTCACAAAAAGCTGAGACTAGATAAAAGTTAAAAAGAGAGGGCATTTAAAAAAAAAAAAAAAAAAAGTAAACTACCTAAAGAAGTTAAAACTAACTCCACCTGCCACAGCTACAGCTGTAAAATGCTACTGACACACTGATGCATGATTATTAACAGTAATGACGTCATGTAGAACAACACCTCAGTCACAGAGGACATTTTACTGCAGAATAAGCACCTTTACTTTTCATACTTTAGGCAAGTTGTGCTGATGATACTTAAGTACTTTTACTTAGGAGGGCTTTTGAAGGTTGTTACTTGTAATGGAGTACATGATTGTATTAGTACTTGTGCCCACTGTACATAAGGGTTTTGAATACTTCTGGCACTTCTGTTTCCTGCGCAGCAAACCGCACGTCTCTATTCATGGAAACTTGTGAAAATAGACAGTGTAAGCAAACTTCTGTTAATAAGAAAACAAAGTGCAGCCTCCTGATAATTGAGCTGGAAACAGTATAAGTCACTGCATAAGCACAATATACGTTTTCCTGTGTGAAAAGAGTGATATTGCTTTTTTTTATCCCCCTCTTGTGCTTTCTATTGTTGTGGAAATATTCAGTTAGAATCTTTGAAGTTATTTCCTGTTGAAAAATACAATCATTTCCTGAGAGATACACAAACCCACATTTTAGGTGTGTGTGCGCACACATGTGTATGTGTGTGTGTGTTGTAGTGAGAGAGGAAGGCTGCGCAACGAGCCCATAAAGGTTAGAGGTTAGAGAGAGCTGCTATCAGTCTGAGTAAGAAAGTGGAAAATCAGAAAGCTGGCTCGCAGAAGCTCTGGCTCCCAAACGGACGTTTGAAACAGCGAGAACCAAAAATCAAATGAGAGGCTGGACAGCTGCCTCACCTGTGTTCCCAGTCTAGAGGATACACAGTGAAGACCAAAAGGCTCGCCCGCAGTAAAAGTTGAAGGTGAGAAAGAGCGAGAGAAGGTAGAGGAGAGCTGGCACTTGGGAGCAGAACAAAAAGCATATCTGGAGAGAAGCCGTGATGGAAAACCTGCCTGTCTACCACGGACCCATCGGCAAGGAGGAGGGGGAGAGGCGGCTGGCCCAGGACGGGAGAGATGGGTGCTATCTAGTCCGCAACAGTGACTCTGTGCCAGGCGTCTACTGCCTGTGTGTGCTGTGAGTACAGATTGTGCAATATCTTTGCTTCTTTACTGAGACCTCAACACATAATCCTATTTTCTGCTATTATAGAGATTATTGATCTCCTCACATTTAAGAAAATCAAAGCACAAAGGCATGAAGTATTAACTGAAACAAAAAATACAGCGGCCTGTTATTTAGTGTGAAGTCTCCCAGGAGCAATAACAATGACACTGATTTCATTAAACTGAAAGATGAACCCAGGGTCAAAGGTGTTTCTGTGTGTGTGTGTGTGTGCAGGTACAATGGATACGTCTACACATACAGACTCCACAAGGACGACGCCGGCTCATGGGCCGCTGAAGTGAGACACTTTATTATTTTATTACTCGCTCTCATACTGCACCGACTCTTTCCGCACCCTAAAACTTTACAAGAGAGGCAAAAACAGCTGCACATCCGCCTCGCTTTGGTTGGTGTTTATTAGTTCTAGAGGTTGTTTTGGTGGCAGCCTAATTCAGCAAGCTGTGAATTTGAGGCAAACATGTTTTTTTTTTTTCAGGAGTGACAGCACTGAGAAATGGGTTCTTTTCCTTTAGCAATAACACCCTGTGAGATAGTCACCCCCCCCCCCCCCCCCCCCCCCCCCCCCCCCTNCCCCCACCCCACCCTCCACCCTACTCCAACACCACAAATTTAAGACGCCACAGCATCAGCATATACTCCAGAGATGGGAAATGTAGAATTGCATTTGACAGCATTTCTGATGGGATATGTAATTGAGCACTGAGGGTTGGCAAACACCCAGAGATGTGAACGTATAGAGACATCTGAAGTCTGTGTCTCTCGCTGACAACTAAAGCTCGATGCTGTTGTAACTACATTTTACCCTCGCTCATTTTTACTGACAGCATCAAGCCAACAGACAGCAGGGGGAGAGGACTCGAATTAAACGGATTTCACTACAAGCTCGATAACAGTTTACATTATTCATGTGCAATATCAATCACTTTAATGAAATATTCCACGGGAACAGAGGTAACACTTGTGGCCGGAGACAGAAACATCCAAAGTGCTTGGCTTTGGAAAAGTGCTGCTTCTTCTCCGTTTGATTGAATGATTTCAAAAATGCATTGAAAGAACAAGATTTTCACCATTTCTCACAGCATGATTGATTGCACAGAGTGACAAACAAATAATGCTTTTCTTTAAAAGTCCTTACTTGACAAAATTACAATTCTTTGAAAGCTTTATAGTTTAGAGATTTTAAACGGACAGCTGTGGGCAAAGTGGGAAATTGACGAGGGTCAGTAATAATGCAAATATCCCTGAAAAAACTTGGATAAAATTTCACTCAATCCAAATGAAAACTGTCACGTAAAACCTTTGTTACCTCGGAAGATGAACTTTTTTTTTTTTTTTTACACTTCTAAAAATGATCCTTGTGTTATTTCAGTTTTATCCAGTCACAAGTAAAGCTGTTGAGATACTGCTGGGACACTTAAAGCATCTTAGATGTCACACATAAATCCGAAAATAAATGCTTTTTGTTGACTAACAAAATATAAAAAAGAGCCCAGGGGAGTGGATGCTTTCAGAGGCAACTGCAACCAGAATCTTCCTAATTTAGCTTGTAAACCCCATGAGTATAGTTTCCATGCTGCCACAGTAGTTTTCACAGCAATTACAGATTGGATTTCTTTTGCATCTTCTTATTTATTGATACCTTTTTATTGCCTTAAATGTGAATGTGTGGACCAGATATATGAAAATATAACTGACATGCTTCCCTGCCCGCCATGCACCCGTGTTTCTGCCTCTACCTTCAGCGTATCTGATGTCTCTTTATAAGGTGAATCTGTGAGAGCTCATTTCAAACCGGTCCCCATCCTGTCCTCTTCATTTCCCCGTGGGGTTTGATGTGGAGATGGAGACGAAGGAGCTGAATTCTCCTCTGCTTTTTTTTTTTTTTTACCCTCTTGTGTTTCAGACCACTCCTGGTGTGCAGAAACGATATTTCCGGCAAATCAGGAACTTGATAGCAGCTTTCCAGAAGCCCGGACAAGGAATTGCCATGCCTCTGCTCTACCCTGTCACAGCTCAGAGACGGGCACAAACACACACAGAGGCACAGACGCCCAGTAATAGCCTGTCACCGACACACAGCAGCCCTACTGCTTACCTCCAGCAGCGGCCACCTCATGCTGCTCAGGGACAGAAAAACAGGAACAAGAAGGAGGTGCGGCAAGCTTTCGGTTAGGGACAAACCCTAAGCTCAGTTTTGACCTAATTATAAACAAAGAAACTGTCTTTGCATCATGCCTGCTGTTGCATGTCACACGCTGTGTGTGAAGTAAATGTCATTTTTTTTTCCAATTAACGAGCTGTTTGTTAAATCAAGTCATTTAGGTTCTAGCTGTGACTCAGATCTCACTATCCTTCCAGCATCTCTCGCCTTGTTTTTCTGCACATGCGGCACAGAAAGTGCCTCATAACTTTCAGGGATGTAATGTGAAATATTCAACTGCTGAAACATTAATATCCATCACTGCATACGTAAGTTGACAACAAATATTGTGCTCTGTTTTCTTAATGCAATTCGGTTATGTGAATGGCAAAGGAAATAAATGATATTGGTTGAAATAAACTCTTTTAAATGAGGTCACGCGTACACAGCCATACACACCCGAGCCTCCCTGTGACATATAATGTGGAACAAAAATTCAATTTGACATATTGAAGTACTGATTTCCGTGGAGAGAATGCTGACTGCTCGAGAGGAGGGGGGCGGGGGGCTGTCATTCATCTGATTGACATTACTGGCTCTTCATGAAAAAAATGAGAAAGACAGAAAGAGAAGGAAAGAGAAAGAGAGAGAGCATCCATTCAGCCTAGACGATTCTTCAGTGCAGCGGTCTCCTAGCAACCGGACCCTCCATCTTTTCACCGCTGAGATGAGGTTGGACAGTATCTAGCGGAGCATATGGTTTAGAAGGGAAGGTGCATCGCAGCCGATCAGCAAAGTGCTAGTCAGGAACGTATATCACCTGCTCACAGTCAGAACATATGCATTGTGCGGCTTTGTCATCCTCAGCCCAGGAGAGAAACACAAACAATTAATGGTGGGCAGATGGTGGAGTGACGGTGGGAGGGAGGCGAGTGGGGGATAGGCAGACGGACGGGGAGGTGGATTAGTGGTAGCTAGATTAAAAAAAAAAAGAAGAAGAAAAACAAACAAACTTCTCTACTTTCTTTTTTAACTTTTTTTGGGGTGGGGGAGACTTGGAAGTGGTTCACATGTAGTCTGATTGGCATTTCCTAATGAGAGGAGACAAGCTGTAGAGAACAGCACAGCCAACTCCAGGTCCTGCCCCTTCTGCACTCACCACCCACTCGCTGAGCCTCAGCTGTCACATTTCTTCTTCCCTTCCTCTGTGCTTTTTTCTCTCTCTCTCTCTCTCTCTCTCTCTCCCCTCCTCCTTTTTCTTCTTCTTCTTCTACTCCTTCTTCTTCGTCTCTTCTGACAGACGCAGGTTTCTCATGCATATCTCGGTTTGAGCCATAATGATGGGTGATAATGACAGCACAGATTTGAAAGTTACAAACTCCCAGAAACAAGAACAAAGAGCGCACAACAAATGTGTGGAGGAAAGGCGCAGAGACGGAGAAGACGCCAGAGAGAGAGAGAGAGATCGAGGGAGAGAGAGAGAGAGAGAGAGAGAGAGAGAGCAGACGCAGAGAGAAATAATAAGCAACAATGCCGATGAAATCCCACCGTGCAATCTGGTAATTCACACATAATAACTTTAATCAGCATTGTAACCCAATAAAGTCAGATTTTTCAGCGAGAATATTTACTATAGCCATGTATAATTCTTTGCAAAAATGTAACTGTTTTTCTATTGATTAACAATACTGACACTTACTTATGAACAACAGAATTTCCAGTTGAGCACTTTTTTCAGTGTGAAAGCACTGGCTATGTACATTCTTGATTTTAGTATACACACTCATACAAACTACTGTTGGAGCACACCAGAGGCAGAAAACCAAGAGAGGTTTCCTTCTCTAAAGGGGAGTGTCAGAGTTGACAAGGCCTCTCTTACACAATATGTAAACGATAGTATATCCGAGGTAAACCATGTAGGAACTCAAATGGCAACCGGAGAGCTCTTGATTTCGAGTCATGAAGAGGATTATTCACTGGCAATCCTAAAGTCTTCATCTCTACAGTTCAGTGGATTTTAACAGAGTCCAAAATGATGAACAGTGTTGAAACAGCAAATGACAGACAGTCAGTCCATCGGTCCGTCAGTGAGTCAGTTGGTCGGTTGGTCAGTCGGTCAGTCCCAGGCCAGTCAGGATACAAAAAGCAAAGCCACAGCCAAACCACACTGCTTGTGCCACTGTTAGAAATTGGAGAACTGGACGATAATAATAAAATACCATCATTTTGTCACAATTAAAGGCATTTGGAAATCATTTTTTCCCCCAATCTCTCTTCTTGTTCTTCTTTGTCGTCGTCTTCTTTTTTTTGATACAGTATAGAAACAGTAGAACAAATCAGAGTAGAGTAGAAACAGGCAGTCTTTGGTGGGGTGGGGGGCTGCTCACGTGTCTCTGTTACCTGCCCCCCACCTCGCTTAGTGTCATAAAGTGGATGTTGGAGGGGCAGTCGGACAGCTCCGGCTGCTGCTCTATAGGCAGGGAGTAGTAGCCGTCGTAACCCTGAACCAGTCCTGCGGACAGCAGCTGCTGCTTCTCTGCCTCGCTCCACGCCCTGCTTCCCACATCCCCTAAATCCACCCGCTTCTTCTCCTTCTCCCACGCTCCCTCCACCGCTCTCTTCCTCGCCTCCTCCCTTACCCGCGCCCTCTCCTCCTCCTCGTTCCCTCCATAGCGCACGCACAGGCACAGTGCCCCCTGCTGAAGAGTGATATCAGCGAATCGTCGAGTCCTGCCATTCACAGTGGCGCTCATCTGAGACACACTCACATTCACCCCGCTCTCCAGGACACGCCCCCCAACTCCTAACCCCAGAGCGAGGTCTTCCTCAATCGGCCGGGACTGCAGGAAGTGATGGGTGTCGCAGCCATGCACGGTGAAGCTCAGCCCGCTCAGGTGGACGGCACCATTTAAAATGGCTGCCACGCGGCGGCTGTCCTCGCTGGCTACACCGATGACTTCTGCGCTGACGCGGCCGTGAGAGACGGCAAACCGGATGCTGGGGCCAAGAAGGGAGGGCCGGGAGCCGAAGGGAGGAGGACGTGTCGGCCTGTGGCAAGTTGAGCCGACAGGCTCTGAGACCAGGGGTAACCTCTGCAGAGAGATGAAACTCCTCAGCTGTCTCCGCAGCTCACACTGGATCCCCAAAACCACCTGCGGAAGAAAGTACAACTGGTTAACAAATAAATATTACACAGGTCTGAATGCTCGTACATACTGCAAATAATGTGACTTGTCTTGAGAGGAAGAGCACATTAATGATGGCTCTGTTCCATTTGTGTGTTACAATAGCTCACTGGACACACACACAGTGGGTCTTTTTAACGAAAGACTTTTGACTCGCCACAGTGGGAAAATCTGTAAATATTAAAATTAATGATAGCTGAACTTCTTTGGCTGTGTCAGTTTAAGGGTCCTGGTATTGTGCACGTTGTCACACTGTTTAAGCATTACACCCCTGAACAGAACAGAGCCGTCATTAATGTTATAATTAGTAACACCTGTGCTTTTCCTACAATAACAAGTCAAAATGTCTGCTGTGAAGAGGTCTATGCAGGAAAGTGGCAACCCTGAGTGGAAGGTAGCCAAAATTAATATCATTGCTTTTACCAATGTGTTTCCCAAAATGACTTGTTACATCTGTGATAAAAAAAACAAAACATCTATTAGGGCTGAGCATATTGTTTGTAGCCGTACTGTGATGAATTGATCATACTGTGTAATTAAATTAACCAAATTAATAAAGTAGAGAAAATAAATTGCACAAAAACAAAATAACAGAGTTGAATTAATAAAGTTATTGTTTTTCATATCTGCAGAGTTTTGTCCCATGCACTGCGTGATAGTGGAATGGTTAATTCAATTGAACATAAGTTTATTTTGCATTTTTACATAAATTTACTCATGTTGTGATACGCAGGACTGCAACTAACAGCCATTTTTATAATGGATTAATCTGATGGGTTTTTTTCTGTTTACTTGGCCACAGTCAAATTCTTTAAGATATTCAATTTATCGTGATGTGAAACAGATAAAAGCAGCAAATATTTACACCTAAGAAGTGGGAACCAGGCAAAGTTTGACTTAAAGAGACAGTTCAAATTTTTTCGGGATGTATGAGGTACTTATCTACGGCCACTGACAGCAGCAGTCGTTCGGCACACCTCCAGTTTGGAAAAGCAGGCTGGAGTACTGTGACAGAAGCTAAGCAGTGTACTGCTGTGGATGGGGGCAGCAAAAATTTGTATTTTGGCGAATTAGAAAATATCATTATCAGTTTCAGTGTGCACTATGTTTAGAATATTTTTACCTCTTTACCTCGACAACCTTTTCCCAATGGGGAACTGCAGCCGTTATCTATGTTGTCTTCAAAGCCACCAGACTCCACTGACAAAAACAGTAATTTTACCTTTCAGAACACAGGAGCTGCTGGTCTACAGCTGCCTCAATCAGTTAGATAGTTTGTGTTACTGTGTGACTTTGGTGGTTTAAATGGTTACTGTGGATTCACCAAAGTTACATAATAACAAACAAACTAATCGATTAAAGCAGTGGTGGACCAGCAGCTCCTGTGTTCGTCAAGGTAAATTGACTGTTTTTGTTAAGGGAGTCTGGTGGCTTTGAAGAGAGCATAGATAACGGCTCTAGTTGCCTGTGCGAAGAGCTGTTTGACAGCAAGATAAAGTGGTAAAATTACAATAAAGTGATTACTAAAGTAAGTTTTGTTGCTGCCCCCGCCCACAGCAGTACATTAACTTCTGTGGCGGTACTCCAGCCTGCTTCTTCAAACTGGGGGCGTGCCAACTGACATCTACTGTAGGTAACACACTGACTAGGGATAAGTACCTCACACAACCCCACCTCAAAATATCCAAACTTTCCCTTTAAGTGGCTTTACTGACAACGTATCAAATTTCAAGTGTTCGTTTTCTATTGACGAATTGGTTGATTTCCTAATTATTTCAGCACTCAAACTGATATTAGAAAACATTCTTTTTAGCCATATTGCCCATTAGGAAGAACCCAGATGAGTCATCGAAAATATTTCACTGAGTTACAGAAGGAGGAAAGAGGGGAACAAAAATACATACATAAACATCTTTTTTTTTTTTTTTAACATATATTTTGAATAAACCAAGGGATAACCAAACATTAAACGCAGGGACACACAATTTCAAAGAGCTTTACCACTGCATGTGACTGGGGTTTGTAGTGGTGGAAAGCTCACCTTGCTGGAGTCCCAGTCCTGTGTCTTGGTCTGGGTCTTCATCAGTTCATATGTTTGTTCCATTCTACCCACTTCAGGTTTCGGGAAGCCTGGGACAACATTATGAAGCTGGAAACCAAATAACTGCAGCCAGCTACCAATGTCTGGACACACACACACAAAGAAAAAAGAAAGAGAGAAAATTGCATGGAGGGAGAAAGTTAGAATACAATGTGTATACTGTGAAGCAAACAAAAAGTCATAAGGCCACAGAAACATCACCTTGTACAGGAAATCACACAATATATGAGCATAATACGTGGCAGAGATGGTTCAGCAGGTGTTTCCCTGACAAACAGATTCTGTAATAAACAATCCTGCTGCAGGAAAACGTGACAGGCCAAATGAATGTTCCATTAACCAGAAGGACATACGCCTCCTCCGACATCCTATATTCATTCTCTTGCTTTCCTATTCCATCTCTTTCCCTCACTTGAGTTTTTGTTTGGTCTCTCGGGGAAACAGTATGTTCTTGACAGACAGAGGGAACAAAACATAACAGCCTGTGTTAAAAAAAAACCAAGTTGATCAGAGGCATGGCTGTCCTTTCTGTTGCCAGTACATTCTATCTGTCACATCATTTCTTTCTGCCACACAGCTCACCTGTGGTTAGCTGTGGGCCCTGTTCACACACTCTTCATGGCAGATGTTTCCCATGTAGGAGTGTGTGTGTGTGCGTGTGGGAGTAGGTGCTACTGAGTGAAATGTGCGAGAGCTGTAATGTGGCAGCTCGTGTGAGTCACTGATTCAGTGTTGCGCTGGAGAGCGGAGGTGTGTGTGTGTGTGGCGCTCACCTGTAGTAAACTCCGTCACCTCCTCCACTCTGCCAACTGGGCAGTTATTCTTGAAGGCGTACACGTTAAACGGTTTCGGCTCCTTGCTCAGCTCCCCCCATAGCTCGTGATTTGGTGATGTCCATCGACCTGCTAACGTGTCATAATCCCGCCTGCCCAAATGGACCAGCCGTGTGAGAGGATCATACAAGCCCCCGTGGAAGCCGATGACAAGCTGGAAGTCAGGGTTGGTGTCCTGATAGACCTCTCCGTAAGGGGTGTAGAGGATCTCTTTGACCAGTCGTCCCTTGCTAGAGAAAACTGCTCTTGGACTCCCCACACTGTCGCAGGCGACATAGTACTCCTCCCCGCTGCTCAGTTCCATGGCGATGAGATGGCCCTGAAGGTCGTAGTACAGTGACGTGATCAGATTGCTGCTGTGGTTGTACAAGTGGCTGACCCTGGTGGGGTGTGACAGATCAGCATAAAAGAACTGCAGCTGCTCGCCCTGGCTGCTCTTGGTGGCCACGCGCCGACCCAGCCCGTCATAGCGATACCACACGGTGCGCTCAGTCACTCGGTTGAAGACACGGGTCAGCAGGCCATTGGAGTTGTAGTCAAACAGATCGTTGGCTCGCTGGCGGAGGAAGCCGTCGTCATCCACGCTGTACTGTAACTCACCAAGGTGTGTGATGCGGTCTCTCTGGTCGTAACGCAGCGGCGTCAGCCTGGAATTTAACCAAACGGGTATGTTCATTGATGGCATTAATTATTACTGTTGTGAACTCATAAAACAACATCTAACATAAATAAATTAACAACAGTTTACAGCCATGCTGGCAGCTCTGTAAGGCTGCTCCAGAGACAGTTCAGAAAGCAGACGGTGAGTAATTTCCTGTATCTTTGTCTCGTGAGTTTTTCCACTGCCCCTTTAGGAGACTAGCAGCAGGTCCTGAGTCTATTCATTCTAATGAGAGAAGTGAATGTGAGCACAGATTATGATTGATTGTTTCCCCCCATATTTACTGAAGTAAATATTAGACCCCCTTTTTACAAGCCGCATAACTTCTGAATATTCTGACACTAAAATGACAAATCAGGAGAAAATTAACTTTGTTTGAGACCCGTTTCTGTCTCTCAAGATCTGGCAACAACTGGTAGGATCTTGTGCTGGGTTGATATCAGATATTCGCTAGCAGATAAAAACAAGTGGCAAAAAGCCCAAACATTCACTTTGTACTCTGTATAGTGTTGTATTGTCTTGAATCTGCTTTCATCCATCCACACAACGTTCACAACACTTGAAAATGAGGGGGGAGGCAGAGGGGGAGAGACGACCACGTCCACTTTAGAGAGCAAAAGTGTATACCATTTCATACCATTGGCGCAGCTTGTAATGTGTCAGCTTTGCTATAGAGCATATTTGGCTGTACTTAGAGGTACTTTGACCAAGATGCTAAAGTCAGAATGCTAACATGCTCACATTGACGTTTTTTTGTTTCTCAGATGAGTTTGGTTGTATTAGTTATTTGATGCTATAAAAAGGTGTTTTGATGTCATGTGTGCATAATGATGTACACATGATCAATGGCGCCGCTTGCGATTGATCTGGCACAGACTTTGGCTCCAAATCACATTACCAGCACAAGATGGCAGCAGCAATATCCGGGATATTTTGGCTTCAGTTTTGCACAGGTGAGGTTGGTGGATACGTGTCGTCTATTTTACATACAGTCTATAGGTTTACCATGTTCATCATCTTAATATTTTCTAGTTAGCACTTCACAAAAAGTACAGCTGAGGCTGGGGACTGTCCATTGTTCCAACAGCTCTTAATTTCAAAGCCCCAATAGTCCAAAAACAGTCTCACTGGACCAAAAGCCCATTTGTCAAAAACAAATGCACATTGCTCTTAAGGGTCATGTCCCCGATGGCCAAACAGAAGCACAATAATGTGCTAATCATTATGCAGAGTGAGGTCATCGAACCGTTTGACTATGGCTAAGGCATGACCCGCCATTCTCTGCCTCTGATTGGCTGGTATTTGTTGCCTTTGTTTGCTGGATAGGTTAAATTTAGGTTTGAGGAGTAGGCGTAAAATTATCAAGGTAAACCAGCCAGAGGCAGAGAGAGGCAGGTCATGCCTTCATCATAGTAGAAAGGTCCAGTGCTTTCATTCTGCATAATAATTAGCCATGTATTTCTGTTTGGGGACGTGTGTAACCTATTTGCAGAGAAGCGGCCCTTCTAATCAATGTGGGTTTGTTTTCAGGACAATGGGCTGCTGGACCAATGGGCTTTTAAGCCAATGGGACATTTTCGGAACATTGGGCTTCGAACTACGAGGCATTGGAACAATGGCATGGCATCCTGATACTTCCATTCCTAAAGCCATGTAGCTAGAAAGACTAAATATAGTCTAATAGCACATGCGGTACACTTGTAATGACACATTCATTGCTGTTAAAGTGCTCGTAGGTACTGACTTACCTAGCACTGGTCCCATGGCTGAGTAGGTTAATGTTCCCGTTGAGGTCGTAGCTGTAGCGCCACTGAGGCCGCTCATTAACCGAGGCACTTTGCAGCTGGCTGTCTGCATCGTACTCATAAGTGTAGCGTGTCACGTTGTTGTCCACGCCCACCCTGATGTCACAGGTGGTCGTGCGCCCTGCCGAGTCGTACTGGATGGTCATCCAGTAGGCAATGGATTTAAGGATCTCATACTGGACCTCTACCACCTGGCCGTAAGAGTTGAAGACCTTGGTGTGCTTCATCAGATGGGTGGTGATCACCTGGACAACAGATGAGATGAGTTAGCCATGCACCTGAACACAAACACGTAGGCTGAGGTGCTTTACACAGCATTAAAAGTTGTTATGGTGAACAATTGGACATCAGCATACATACATGTCATACATGTCTCAAGTATTAATTTTCATGTTTGGGGAACTTGACAATGTAAGTCCATTATTCACTCTCCTTTTCTCTGTGTTGGTCTCCATCAACTCTCGAGGGAAATATCTGGCTCTTTAGCTGCTAAACGCTCCAATATATTAACCAGTTATTTGCTAACTTTATCTCTCTGCTGTTTAGTGCTGGGTAGCTAAGGTTTAGTGGGTTTATCAGCATTGGGGCAGTTGATGAGAGCTGTGAGAGTGAACCAGAGTGGTTAAGCTGTGGGCAATAAAACCAAAACAATGAGCCGAGAGATGCTAAACAGCTTCGTAGAGCATTGGGGGAACTGCAGAGCTGGGCGATGACTCTGGTTGGGTTCATCCCTATGAGTCAGTGCTTTTACATCACACACCGATTAATGTAGAAATATTGATTAGTGCAGCTTTAAGACAACATGAAAAGCCCAATTTGAAGCTGTTATAGTTATAGTATATCTTCTGCTTACCTGGTTGAGGTCATAAAAGATGACGCTGAACTTCCCAAACTGCTCGACCCGTCCCGACACGTCCACATAACGGTACAGATCAATGGGAAGCGGGGTCTCGTTGATGACTGCCTGCATGCTAGTCACTCTGAAGTTGTTGTAGCTGTAGTCAAACCTTGCGTTGACCAAGCCCTCTTCGCTAAAGCGGAAGATTTGCCGACTTGTCAGGGGACCTTTGCAGAGGAATCAGAGGAGTGGTTTCATGTGAGAAATTTGCTGATATTTTAAGTATCAGAGACACACATTAGCATGTGTATGAACTAAAACACACAGCACACTTGCATTTGCACACACGGCCGTCGCAGTTGGCCATCATGCCGCCCGTACAAGCCTGCCTAATTAATTCAAATCAAGGACTAATTCAACATCATTAACACAGACACACGCAGTGCAATCCATTCAATCTTAACTATCCCCACACCTCTATGGCATTTCCAGTGGTGACCTTTAATATGGAGAGATAATGAAATCTAAAGACAATAGCCATGATGGGCCAATGTGCTCCTTAATGTCAGAACATCAACTTTAACAACACCATTCATCACCTCTGCTGCTAGCTACTACAGCTCATCCTCCATTTGGAAAAAGGCCTGCTAATGAAACACCATTATGGTGCTATTTGAGATGACTCTGATTGCAGTTAAAATGACTAAGTGTCTAGCTTTGGAGACTGTAGAGAGCTGGATCAGCATTACATCTTCTATTTTTATTTTCTGTGGAATGTTGATTCTAAACCTGCGCTAATGGGGAAATGGCAGAAGCACTGAGAGTGAGGTGGAGGCTTTCTACAGCCCTAGGGAACTCGCAGTCTGTTCGTCTCGCTTCTCTAGCTGTCACTTCCCCGAGCTGTCATCTTTCCTTCTCCTTTTCTGTTCCTTTTCTCCCCCGCCTACCTCTCTATATCCCTGTCTCTACTTTTTTTTTTGTGGTCCCTACTCTTCCTTGTCTCCTCTCAAGGGACAATTACCACTATCTCTCCTCTCTCCAAGGCTCCGTTTGTTCTGCTGAAATGAGATCAGTTAAAGGAAGGTGAGAGTCTATTCACAGTGAGGGCAAAGCGATAAACACACACACATACACACACACAGCTGTGCCTCGCAGATTAGTGACACCTGATCATGGCGAGCCAATCACAAAGCCATGTGAAGTGAACCAGCGGCAGAGATGAGAGCGCTCTCAACGACCCTAGAAAGACTCTGTAACTTGAGGGAATTGGTGAACTGTATTAACAATGAAGGTTCTCCGAACATATCTGCTGTCACAGCTAAAGGGGCCCATTGATGGTAATGCTATTACTGGGTAATACTGCAATTTATGAAGTGCAATGTCTTTCTAGCCAATTTTCCGAATCAGAAGTGAAACAATCGTCACGTTATTAGGGTTATAATTGATGGCCTCAGGTGAGATTTCAGGATTTTCCTCTCCTACGCACACATGTATGGGTACAAACATGAGAAAATGTTCATGTGCAGGCAGCACAAATGCAATATACCCACACTTAGCCCACCACATATTAGCTTATATTCATACATTCACTTGTTTACTTTGATCAGGCAGCCTGGTTGCAGAGGTGAGAAAGAGATAGCGTGGCTTGGAGCCCAGGGGGTGGTCTCGTATTTAAAGCTGTGGTAGACCACAGTCTCTTCCACTCTAACATGCCCAGCCCTATTCGCACATCTAACTGTGGCTGCATCAGTCTCAGATGAAATAGCACCACGGCTGACTCAAAGCCAAACTACAGAGTTTGATACCGCCCAACAAATCTGGCTTAAGACGCGCGATCATGCAGTCTAGTCACAGTACAAACGCTTTGAGTTGTGCTCATAAGACGGTTTTATGCTCAGGGAGATCCTTTTAAATTATCCATTTAAAGATGACTCATCGCACATTGTAAATATTTTAAATTTGTAGCCGTTGGCCCCTTTAGCGCGTATGTGCTGCGAGAGCATGTGTATACGTACCTGTCTGTCTGTAGCGTATGGAGCTTATGAAGCCATTATGGGTGAGATGAATGGTCTTGACAGTGCCAGAGGCCTCGTCGTAAGTGAAGGTCACCAGGGTGGAGTCATAAACCACCTCAGAGAGACGTGCTGCTGGTGTATACCTTGAGAGAAAAAAATGTAAAATGAAGAAAGGAACAATATAATACAACAGATGATATATTACTAAGCTATGTCAGAAGTGTGGAAAACGTAAAATACAGTAAAATATTTGAACTTCAATGTTAAGTAAACATGCTATACACCTCATGAATAATACAAAAATCCCTCGGGCTATTAAGGAACAAGTTGCATCATCCCTTAACGTTTCATCAAAATCAAACTGGCTGCTGTGGCAGTTATGGCCTTTCAAATCTCAAAAATGGGGCCGTTTATTATCCTGTCCCCATCGAGCCAATGAGTATTAAAAATGTTAAATGCCAGAACACTGCCCGAATCAGTCCTCCAACTTTCATCAAAATCAGATCGTCGGTGTCTGACATAGTGTGATGATAAAAAATGTGACCTTTAATCAGTCTCCCCATTAGTCCAATCAGAGTCATTTGTAAGGACAGCTGGGTGTGTGGCACGTTTTGTGTCAGCTAGACTTTAATAGGGCTTTTAAATATCTGAGATTAGCCTTTAATTATAGCACCTTCATCAAGCTAATCAGTGCTACGTTTTTATATGGCTGACTATAGTGCCAAGATGCATAATGCCTCAAAGTTTCATCAAAATCCAACTGCTAGTGTCACCTCTTCCACACTGCACTGCCTCCTCAAATTAACCGATAAAACCAACAGCCGGTGTTATTTCTGCGATGTGTGCCGCACCTGTAGATGACACTGCGTCCTGTTCCCAAGTACTGAGTCCTCAGCAGCCGCCCATCCAGGGTGTAGTCCTGCATGAAGGAGGACTGGCTGTCGGGAGGAGTGTATATGTTCCTGTAGTAGCCAACGGACAGGAGCGACTGCAGGGTGTGTTTCACCATGCTGGGCATCGTCACGGCAACCAGACGGTCCGTTTGGTCGTACTCAAAGACGTAGCGCCGCTGGCTATGCAGGAGCAGCATAATGGACTGCAAGAACACAGAAGGATGCACAGCTGAGTTATAATACCATGGCTCTGTGGTGTGATGAGCCTTTTCTGTCTCTGTCTGGTATATTCTTTAATTTCAATGTCATCCGGTGAAAATGTCTGCACTTCAGAGACAACCTTGGTTTTAACCAAAGGACCATTCATTTTTCAGTTAGTCACTGAAGGCCGTTTAATTCTTAAACTAAACAAAAAAAATAAAAAATCACCATAACTGGAGCTCTGGGTTTTTTCAGCAGTTTTGTTTACTGTTGAATTTTTCATTTTGCTTTTCAGGCTGGCTTTAAAGATCTGTGCCTGCAGTCCTGTAGACATTTGAACAGTTTGAACTGCAATAAAACAATGTTGTGTAAAAATACCTTTCTATTTAACCGTGAGGTATAATATTAATGTATTAATAATACATACAGGTGTTATTAATTTCAAGATGGTTCTGTAATATAAGCTCATTTATGCTCTAATTTTGTCTTGGACCAAAATCTGACACGAAATAGATTTCAGGGCTGAATATCATTCCATTAAATATTTCAATTAATTTCAAGGACGGAAATTATAGCTTCTGGTAGTTTTCAGCTTCGTCACACACTTGAAAGAACATACCTCTTTACATGTTTTATCCCATTTACTAGAAAAATACATGTGCCATACAGTATTTCTAACCATTTTTCAAAGCACTTTCCGGAAACTATTGGTTTCTTTTCTTTTCAGCACTCTGTGAAAATCAAGTTAGAAAGCCTTGAAACTTGCTTGAGTTATGTAATTCATCACAATGAACATCTTGTCTGCTTTCACCGCTCTCAAAGCTATGATTCTGTTGTGTAGCCATGCAGCTATAAGTGCAGACTGATTTAAAAGCGTCTGCACAATAACTGAACTCCGACATAATCGTCACTGCAAATTGATTTTCATAGACAAGTAAAAATGAATGGAACCCGATGGCTACTTCAAAGGGAGAAAAAAAAACATTAAAGGATGGTTGGCGGTATAGTACTGTATATGATTTGAATTTGTTATTTTCATTTCACACAACAGAAGTGCTTTTTATACTTTCAGTGTTACTTTTGCTTTCAGCTGCGATAACCTTGAAGCAGTGAGCAAAGGAAGAGCAGATGTGTTAGATTTCTGCGAACAGCAAAGACAAAAACAAACAGGAGTGAAGCCATCAAACAAATCTCAGCATGAAACGGGCAGAAACTGTCTATCACTCCACTCCCATGAACATCTTTTCTATATGTGCAGCACTTACTTTGTCTGCGTATGTGTAGCTCCAAATCTTGCCGTTGACCCAGGCTCTGGACACCACCCGGTCGTTCTCGTACTCCAGCCGTTCAGACCAGTCTCCACGGTGAATGGCTGATAGCAGTCCTCCACCAGAATAGCTGATGTTTACCTCGGTGTATTTGCTACTGGGGGACCAGACCACGGGCCGTCCCAGTGAGTCGTACTGAATGTGGAGGGTGAACTTCCTGTGGTCATCATAGATCTTCCCTACTCTGGTGCTCTGATCAAAGTCTATGGACAGTAGGTTCCTGTTATGTGCCTGAAAAAGGAAATCAGCAAAGTGTCAGCTAGAGGGAGAACAAAATGTAACTTTTTTGTTTTACTGCTTTATAATCATCATCAATTCTAAATAAGGCCACAGACATACAAATATAAATGAAGTGGCATGTCTGAGACAGCCAGCTTTTCATTAGTTTAGATGAATTAATTGTGACATTTAGAACAAACTGGACCTGCATAATAACAATAAATTGCCTTGTGAACAAGTGAAGAACCGAGGCCCGGGGACTGCTAATTAATTAGTACGCATCAGATAAAATGTCCTTATGAAATATTCTGTTTGTGCCGTGTACTTTCTGTGCCAAGGAAAAAGAGAAGAGGAGTTGCAGTCGGCGTGTGATTTGTGGAAAGTACAGCTAACGGGTTCCGAGTCACTTGACCTATCAGCTCGCTCCTGGTGACGTCATTAATCATTCAAAACATCTAACATGTTGTGTAACAACAAGCTGTGGCACGGTGCAGGTTTGGCACAAAAACAAATGTAACATCCACTAAATAGAATACACTGAGAAGTGACATTTCTTTTTTTATTGTTGATGGGAGCGTGCAAAGGTCAGATTGCACAACTTGTGGTTAACTCGGAGCACTTCCAGGGTGTGTGATGTCAATTTGACCTATTCACACAGGGGTTTCTATGATATTTGGCTGCTGTTTGGATGTTTACTTGTTACCACAGTGTTAATGCATACTGTCTTTGTGTGGTGATAAATCTAGAGAAGTGGGTTCTCTATTTCTATTATCAGAGTTAGCTGAAGAATAAGTTGGTGATTTAGTGGTTTACCCTGAGCCTGCGTTCGTAAGTGCTGTAGTTAGTCTTGCTCTGCTCCTTCCGCTGCCTCCACTCTATCAGGCTGGGGGCATGATCTCCAGGCAGGCTGATGTTGCAGCGGCTGGCCGTCGGACTTACTCCTCCACCCATGCCTCCGGGGAGGAGGGGCTCCGTGATGAGTGACAGCTCCATTCCACTCGCCAGCGTCACAAGGAAGGACCCGTCAGCGCTGACTCTGTATGAACTCTGAGCATGGTCTGGGGGTCGATTGCACGAGCAGGTCACAGATACACAAACACAAAGGCACACAAAACCACAAAAGCACACAAGGACGTGAATGTGCAGCAACAGATGAAAAAAAGTGTGAAAAAAACATCAGTCACTGTCTCTCAAAAAAAAAACGGTCTTGAGAAAAATCAATGAGAGAGATACAGTAGCAGACTACATGAATGCACTGAATACAAGTCTGGCTTTCTGTACGGGCGCTTTGTTTGAATTAATTGCTAAAATCTGAGTGTTTTTGAGAATTTTTTCTGCAACATTAGCGCTGTACTCTATCTGCTATTGTATCTTTAGAAAAATGTAAGCTATTCAAAAACAGAGCAGGGGAAAGAGAGATAGATGGACAAATAGTGAGAGAGAGATAGCAATAAAAAGAGGAAGAGACAAAGGAGGAACAAGAGGGGGAGTAAAGGAGGGGTGCTTGGCCTTGGCAGATTTTCACACATTTGCAAAGGTTTCTCAGAAGCTGTTCTTTCATTTCTATAGTACTCTGACTAAGATTTGATACAGAATTTACACATGCAAATATCACTTTGTCTCATGCCCTTACCATTTCTAAAACACAACTGATAAAAAATTGCAAAAAAATAACCATAAACTATATTTTAACCATAAAATTTAATGCAGCTAATAAACTAGATAGCAACTTCTAGTCCCTTCACTACTATAAAACCTCTTTCTGTACATATGGTTATTGTTGGCTCTGAGGCAGGAAGAGACTCAGACAGTTTGTTGGTGGTGGAAGTAAAAAGGGGGTGGGGGGGCACTTTAAAATAGCGGGTCATTTCAACTCTTCCCTGGCAGCTCTGTCATACTGTAGCACCACGCACATGCCTGCGTGCCTGCGAGTGTATTTGCGTGTGTGTTGGAGAAGCTTTTCTCTCCCTGCAGTCTTGTCATTGTGACAACTGCTAGAAAGCAATTAAAGGGATGACATGAGAGGAAACTGCTCCCATGAGCGGCTTCTCCACTCCACTCTCATTTTCTCCTCTTCTCATCTCTGCCCTCTCTTCCATTTTTTCCCGTGGTCGTTAAGGCGTTTCACAAGTCAGTTGGATCTGCCTCTTTTTTGTAAATACAAAAATAAATTGTGCTTTTTTTCTTTTTTTTTTTTACTGCCCATTAGTGTGGTTATGTAAAGAGGTCACATCAGATCCATATGTGAATTATTTATAGAAAGGAATAAATCCTTTTTCAAAGTTGTGAATCTCGCGTGCACACATTCAGTGCAGCCAATGAAGACGAATGAAAAACCAGAGGTCAGTGTGTCTGACCTGACCAGAACAACAGCCACGTTACTGCAGTTTGCCAGTCATACATTTTTAAACATCACCATGCCCTTAGCCATCCTTATATATCTGTGTATGTTGTCTACGGCTTAGTTCCCTCCAGATGAGTCATAAACGGCCTTTTGGCAGGTTTGTGGTAAACTAGATGGGGGTGATGCATTGTGATGAGGCCGTAGTCTTTCGTAAGTGTCAACATTTGAATACATGGGGGCATTACATCTGTGCCGCCATACTTGGCTCTGTGTAAGCTCCTTAGTCTTCTCACAGTTACCAAAGCTCCTACTGACTAAGGAGGTGTACAGAGAAACACGTGGCAACGCATGTGACGCTGTACCTTGTCTGAACGTGTAGATGGTGTCACTGGCAGACAAGTTGGTGCTGGTGACAAAGTTCTCACGGTTGGACGCCTCGACCTCCACCCGAGACCAGCGTTCGAGGTTGCCGTGGAAACCACTCACTTCACCCGTGGGGAGGGTGATGTTGGTCACGCGGCCCTCGCTGTTGTACCTTCGAGAATAAACACAAAGACGGTGATGTACAAGCACAAACACGCACAGATAGCTGTCCCCCTTGGACAAATGAATACGGCCGTACGCTCACAGGAGCACACATACATACTCACTATCACTCTGTTTATCCCTGTCATACACAAACAACAGCACAGAGTAAGTGTCAACTATGATTTATATGTGTAATTATCCAGCTGTGGAATTTGAGACAGAGACTCGGTTGGCAGTGGTGAATAATTCAGAAGGATGTGTTTTTGTGTGTGTAGTGTATGTGTGATACTGAACATGTGTGTGATCAAAGTGTTGCAGCGACGTCCTTCAGCTAATCAGCCACTTAAGCAAAGTCGGCACAGAAAAAAAAGTCTCTCCAGCTTCCTACAGTGATGGACAACCACCAGATGGCACTCACATTTCACAAGCTCTGTCTCACATTAAAACACTTTTGCATACATGCAATCCCAGGTCCATACATGCATTCAGTGCCAAGCAACCATACGTGAAAGAAAAAGTGAGAGGGAGAAGAAGGAGGAGAACAGAAAAAAAGACAGAAAAAAATGAGAACACAATAAGCAGAGGAAAAAAAACTTACTCATAAACAGTGGTCCAACTGTTCTCATCACTCTTGGTTGCTAGGAGACCTGTGTTGCCATGGTAAGTGATGTGGGCGATGTCATGGCCTTGGGCTGACACCTTCCTCAGTGTTCCACTGTTGCTAAGAGACAGCCAGTACACCTGTCCGCCAGGTAGTGCAAGCCAGAGAGGCACTCCGTGGGCATCTCTCCTCACCTGCAGGCCATGCCCGTCGCGACTCGTCAGTCCTAACAGCTGACCGTCCGTGCCGTAAGTAAAGTTGTACAGGTAGTGGCCGGTGATCAGGTGTTTGGTGAACATGTGGGAACCATTCTGTGGTGGAAAAGAAGAGAGAGGGACAGCTGTCAGGATTAGGTTACACCCGCTATTTGGAAATCCATTAATTAGTTCATAAAAGTGTCAGGTCACAGTTTATACAGCACAGTTAAAACAACTGGAGTCAACCAGAAAAGTGGGACAGTTAAAATGAACAGCACGACAATAGCGAGTAAAACATAAAATAAATAAAATATGAGACCATCTTGCGCTGGGGTCACATGTGAACACTTGACAAAGTTCTCAGAACTGCTTCTGTGGTGTGGACGACATTTTGTCTTGACCACAGACACACACACACACACACACACACACAAAGTGAAACAACACTAGCTGTCAAACCTTTGTGGCTGGTAATAACAAAGAACAAGCACTGGCAATAGAGCTGTGTATTGGCAAGAATCTCGTGATATATTTCTCATGATAGAGGGGTTACGATTTAATATACTGTGATATATTGTAAAACTGTAAGCAAGGAAATTTAGCCTTTTGCAATTTTTTAAAAATCAAATTAAATGTCTAACTTAAGGCCTGTGTTCTTTGTCTTCATGCTAGCGATATGTTGTTACATTGGAGTGGAAGAGTCAGATGGCTGAAGATAGATTATAACACTTCTTTCCAGCACTCATGGGTTTAACACAACACAGAAAAAAACACTGCCACAAATTTTTGCATGTAAACTATTAATAATAATATTGATAAAATATCAATAGTGTTTTTGAGAACCGATGGAGTATCACAACACATAGTATTGCCATATTCAAGTGTATCAATGTTTTCTTACACTCCTAAATGGCAATGGAAAGTCACAAGGCAGTGTCATAGTATGTTAACTGAAACACAACAAAACTTGTGAGATCAATTTTTGACAAATACAAAAAAATTATATGTCTTCAGTTTTGTCTTGTCTCTATCAATGGTGGGGATTATTTGAATGAAAGCAGAAGACTACAGACCCTTTTACTGTTTTTAAAAGTATGATGTTTTTTGGTGGGCAGAGCTTAGCTGGAGGCAAAACAGTTGCCCAGCAAGTTCTGTTTTCAACAAAGAAGGAAGATGACACAAGTTTCTCTGAATTCAATAGGAAATATTTATTCCGAGTACCAGAGCACACTCTGGCACAAACTGGACCCTTCGCAGCACTGTCAGAATGTACTATTCAGTTATCCAGAGCACTGCCCTTTCAGAGTGGCAGAGCGCACTCTAGGCCCTCTGTCTGGGGAGATGGAGCAGTGTGATTTGACAGGATTGCTGAAGGTGGGAAGGCCGGCTATATGGTTCATTACTATGCCAATCTTCTAAAGAAGGACGACACCTCCTCCAGTTTGTTTTGCTATCAAAGCTAACATCAGCTAATGCACTAAAAAGTTAGTGTTACAGAGAAATCTAATATTCCTCCTAATACCTCCATAATTTCTGATTAGGTGGACATGATAACCCTTAATACACTAAACATTATTCATCCCTACAACAGGAAATACTTTTCCCCTAACCTGACATGAAGTGTGCGCTGCACATGCGGTCACTTTTGATGATTGCCTCTTCCAGTCCTTTTGTCCTATAGCATTGGGCAGTGGCGGCTGCTATGTGACAAAATTTAAATTTTGAGCCATGACTCCTTCTATTCTGGCTCCTGATAACACAGCAAGACAATATTTTAAGACTCTAATGTGGCCCACAGCCCTGCGGTGGTGAGTCGTGTTTTGCCTCCAGCTAATCAAATGACGTCATCATGACGTCGGCCCTAAAAGGGTCTATTCCAAAGCTTTGGAGCTTCCACTGCAAAGGCATGGTCTCCCTGACCCACTGGCCTCAGTCACTTGAGCTACACACACAAAATCATTAAGTTATCGTATGTATGTTATGTTGTCGTACATATGATTTTTTTATGGGATGTGCTATGGTGAATGTACATTTTCATATATGTCTTATGGCATGTGTTACGGTGGACCCAAAGGAAAATTTCCACATTATGGACAATGAAGTTTTGTTATTTGTATTAAAATTCATATGATAATAATTGTATTCATACAAATGTCTTATCCTCAGTCTGACCTGTACTGAGATATTGTACTCAAGTACTTATATATTTTACATGCAAATACACAAAGCTCAGGCACTGTGTACCTGGCTGAAGAGATAGAGCTCCTGGTCCAGTGGGGAGCTGATCTCCACCAGTCCGGCTGGGCTGGGCTGAGGCTGGTTGGGGCTTACAGCTCTGATCCGGATGTTGCCCAGATCAGCAATATACAGGGTGCCATTGGGGGCCACGGCTAGAGAAGAGGGAGCTTTGAGACGAGCGTCGCGGGCGTATCCTCCATCTCCTGATAAGAAAAACAAAAAGACATTATTTAGATGACGACAAACTTTTTATCAACAAAATAGCGCAAGCAAAGGCACCCTCGGTTATGAACACACTGAGAAATACAAATTATTCTTTAGAGAAGCAGAGAAGTCACAACTGGCACACACAAGCTTTGCAAAATATGAAGATCCCATGGTGCCGCTTAAACGTTTATCAGTTTAGCTCAGGACTTGGACTTGTTGGGATGCCGTAGCTTCCCAATGGAATTGATATGACCACCTTGATAGTGACCTCAGTCTTATCAGACGGTGGTAGTGGGTGACTGAATGCATTCAGATGTCTTTGGTAGCACAGCTGGATAACAGCCGGGTGAGGCCCTTTAGATGCTGTCAGCAGTAGGCCTGGGGCCTCTGATGGGTCTATGCAGGCAGCAGGGTGGCAGTTTATCTCTTGACAGCATGCACATTATGTGTGCGTGTGTGTTCTATGTGCGTGTGCGTTCATGTCTGTTTGTATTTGTGGGTGTGTGCTCACATATGCGTGCATGTTCAAAGACACTGTGTGACTGTCTTCGGTGAAGGGATGGAAACGGAAAGCCTCTGAAGAGAGTAA
Organism: Epinephelus moara; assembly: GCF_006386435.1. Lineage (NCBI taxonomy): Eukaryota > Metazoa > Chordata > Actinopteri > Perciformes > Serranidae > Epinephelus > Epinephelus moara. The sequence continues at coordinate 13,941,584 of NC_065509.1, forward strand.
TCATCTGTTAACAGCAAGACATGATTGAAAATATGCAAAGTACAACCCAAGAAATAGGGATGGTTACAACCCATTGGCTTGTGGCATGGGAGAGACACTTCCCTCCATTTTGAATAAAAAAAGAGACTGATTTTTATGAGCAGAATTAAATGATAAAATCACATCCTCCGACACTTACAATGAAAGCACGGCCAAACTGTCAAAAAAACATTGGCATATTTGTTTCGTCCTTTTCGTCTTCCATTTATTACATTTCAGGTGCCCCTCCACGATACACCAAGCAGTTAAAAACCTTCGGCAGCTAGACGAGGGCTTTTTCTTTCACCAGCTGTAATTTGAATGGATTTGAAAGGTTTCTCTCAAGCTGGTTCCTACTGAAATTTAGCTGGAGGTTTTTGCGAAGAAGGAGCCTCCCATGAATACAAATACATTCCCTGCCGTACCCACGCTCTTTCTGTATACCCAACATTCACAAAGTCAAATTACATCCACTTACTTTTCCATTGTGACATTATAGATAGTCATTTCTTTCTGTATATTGTTATCATTTACACAAACATCATTATCATAATTTTTCCTATTTTTTCAAGGAGAGTCAAAACAGTCCTTCTTAGATATTAAAATTCCATCTCAAATAAATAATTTAGACATATTCAAGTGGAGAAGAAAGCAATGGAGGAGACAGTCAAGAGAGAAAAAGTTCCCTTTCGAGCACTGCTAATAAAACTATTGGCCAGCAGGGACACACAGGCAGCAAGATGTAATCACTCAATATCAAGACACACTGACAATTTCAATTCGTTTAAGTTATGCCAAAGCTTTTCTTGTTTTATTTCCCTCCTTACACATCTGAACCAGGCCAAGTATGATATGATCTGATAAGACTTTTAAGTGCAGTTACAAGTTGTTTTTAGTAGTGTAATCCTATTAGACATAATCTAATACTCTAACATAGCGTGTGCATGTGTCTGATGACCCACCAGAGAAGCAGTCACAGTTGGGGTCTATCTTACAGTCACAGTCCGTGGGGGCTCCAGAGATAACCGATATCTCCCCATTGGTTGACACCTGTGAAGTGTTAAAAAAAAAACGAAGAAAAAAAAAAAACGTCACACACGGCTTACAAAATGCTGTGAGAGATTATTGTTCAAGAGAAGACAATGTTCAACAGCTTTGTTATGTCTAATCTCTCCGACAAACATGATAACGATGGTCGTTTCATAAAAAAACCTGAGCTGGAAATACAGATTGATGATATTAAAATGAAATAAAAGGAAAATGACGACAGTGTATTTTGGCTGCATTTGTGTGCTGGTGTTTCAACCAAACAATCCGAGATGATATCTCAGGTGCCTTTTTTTTAATTCAAGGAAAACAAAAGAGTTTATGTATCTTCAGCGTGTGAGAACGTTCCCTATTCGGCCTAAATGGGGCTTTGTTGACAGATTGATGAATCTTTGCAACTTGAAATCCAGCTCTCCAAACAAATTAAACTGGTTGTCCTGATGGAGAGTGCTATAAATGAGGTTTAAAACTGCTGCACCAACAGTTTGATTTTGATGGGGTAATGCCTCTTAACTGGTCCTAGGAGAGCACGCAAAATATTTGCTTTCTTGTGGAGAGATAAGAATACGACTCTCAGGTCTGTAGAGCACCTCTGAAGCTCAGTAATTAACACGTGTCTTGTTTTTTAAAAAAAACCAACAAGATGTAACTTGTTAATTAGAGAACTTTAGAGATGCTGGTAGGTGGAGTTTTTGTTACTGACGGAACCAGACTGCATCTACCGTTTTTCCAACCCACTTCAGACAAAACCACGCCCACTTACGCATGATGAAAGCGGACTGCCAGACGTCAAGGCCCAATGATTGGCTGCCCCTGGGCGCACTGTGAAACAGCACAGCTTGAGTTCATCAGTGGCTTTGAACACCACCCTTATCAAAAATACTGAGGAACTCCATCTCCTCTCATCTCTCTTCTTTGAGGCAGGACGTTGGGTTTCGATGCCCCTCTACCTCCCCTACCTACTCAGGCATAAGCAGAGTAATGTAGTGTATGCAGTTCAGTGCAGCCAGGAATGCACAGATTTGTACACTGGTTAAACTAAACAACCACTCCACAAACGCAGGAGAGCCAGCTCCTCAGGTCAAGACTCAGCTGTCCACTTACATCTGAAGGAGACGGGACACTCCTTCGAGGACAGCCATGTTCGCGTCTTGGCCAGAGATGAAAGATGGTTTGAAGGAGGCGTGGAAGAAGCCATCTACGTCTAACTGGAACGACCGTCATTAGACAGTGGAGGCGGCCTACGACACCACTTATCACTCACCTACAATGCAGTCTTGGGATCGCTCCCCAGATGACGTCACACCCATTCACACCTGGTCCCATCTGACCCTAACAACAGGAATGATAGCCAGGTGGGCCAACAGCCAACAGCTCACATGTGACCTTAACGACTCTGAAACTAAGAGCTCACGTGTGACCTCAATGACTCTGTAAGGGTTGACACCCACACAGAGTTTAAAGCCTGTAACTCCGCACCAGTCATTTAGAACTGAAGAAGCGAAACGTCTTCAAGTACGCAAGCATGTCCAGTTGCCTACAATATAGCACTTATAATTACCATGACCTGGATGACTGACTTCACCAACAAATCTCCTTTACGGTATGTGTCTTGTTCAGATGTGTATGCCTCCCCTGAGTTCATCTGTTTTTTAATAGTCTTTCAAAGGAAATTTTGCAGATTTTCAACCAGCTTTGTCATGGGCAGTGTGTGCAGATGAACGCTTTTTGGCTTCCCCCTGTGCTGTGAGGACCCCAGAGTTCCCCACTCATTTGCGGGCAGCACTCAGCCAGACTGCACACACTACTCACACTGCAATGACAGAGCTGGTTGAAAATCGACAAAGTTTCTCTTTGAATACTCATATTGCTATTTTCCAAGCTACTGTAGCTGTCATATTTTGTGCAGATGAACCTTCCCTGGCTGGACTGCCCACCCAACTCCACGCTGGATAAGCAAACTTTTTGGCATTTGTTTTCTGTAAGCGGCAGGGAATGGGCCGGAGGGACCATGGGTCACATCCAGTGGTTGGGTTAGCTAGCTAGCTAGCTAGCAGCAGTTTTTTTTCAGTGGCACTCCCTTGCTGTAGGCTATCAGCCAATATGCAGCAGACATTTCTGCATGACATGGTGGGAAAAGCACAGGTGTTACTAATAACACCAACGATAGCTCTGTTCTATTCAGCTTTTCTAGTGATAGTGACGGTGAGCAAGCATGTCCGCTACCAGGAACCTGGGGAATAAAGCAGCTAAATAGAATTCAGCCATCATTACTTATTATTTACTAATTACTTATAATTACTCATTACTTATTCACACCCGTACCTTTCCTACTGTGAGAAGTCAAAATGTGAAAAACGGCTATCATCGGACCTTGACGTCTGGCAGCCCTCCTTTGTCTTGCAGAAGTGGCTGTGGTTTTATCTAGTGAGCTGGAAAAACAATAGAAGCAGCCACGCTAGCTGTTTGCCCCGCTTCTGTCTTTGTGCTAAGCTAACAGCTGCCGGTAGTAGCCTCATATGGTGGTAATATTCTCATCTAATACCTAATAAGAGTGTTTGCCAAAATGTTGTAAATTTGATGACCTTGGTTTGCGTTTATCACGTATGTCAGAGTAGAAAATCAATCCCAACTGGCCAAAGAATTCTGCACATTTACTCCCTCTAGGCTTAGTAAAGGAGTTAAAGCATTTCATCAACTTCTTCTAGGAAAATACTTAAATGTCCACCAGGATTTAGGAGACCTGCAGAGTTCAGTTTGTCTCCCGGCAGGAGGACATTCCAAAGGTAATGAAATACAGGAAGAGGAGCTTTTGATTTAAAATAATGAGCAACCTCTTCAGAGACACTGACGTGAATTTAAAAGTCTTGTGACTTGTATGTGATAAAAACGCTCCATGCACTTCACTGAAAACAAACAGAGCTACACCAGAGCTAATTTGAGATGCAATGATTGTGATTTTAATACACCTCAAAGCTCCAATATCATGCATATTCAGTAACCTCCCTGCCTCCATACTAGATTAAAAATAAAATTCAACACATACTGGTTATGCATGTGTGGTCCTTGATGTTATGGCCAAATGTTTTGGGTGCGTGTGAAAGAGTGACATGCCTGGACCATGAGAGCAGACCAACAGCAGTGCCAAAGCATTGCCTAAATACTCGTGGCCAAGGCACGTTCACATTTAATAGAGCTTATTATACTGAAAAAAAAAAAAAAAAGGCGAGACTTGCTGGCTGAACAGTACAAGATGCAGCTGCTGGTGTCAGCCATTTGAGATGAAATGTAGCGGTTAATTTGTGTGTCATTTTTTATCAGTTTAAAATACATTGTCAGTCTGTACCTGTGCGCAGCTAGTTTGTCTTACAAGTGACACGATTTTCTTAATTTAATTTAGTTTTTCCTGCATCACCCTGTATCTGCATCCGCCTGTCAGCTTCTTGAATGTGTTGATTGCACATTAGATCCACTGAGAAAATCGTCATTAATTTTATTTCAAGGTTCATTGTCATAAAACAGTTTCATTTACTCAGATTGGAGAGCCTCTACTTGCTGCTGAGACTGTGTTGGAAACTTCACAAATAACTCTGACGGCCTCGGATTTTTGTCATTCCAGTTTCACTTTCTGTGTTAATGTTCCTGAGATGCATAATTAATTTGGGCCCAGAAATACCAAACATAAAATAAGAGGGATAAATACAGATAAAAAGACATCAAAAGACTTCATTGCCCTATCCAACATGGCTGCCCAGTCGCCATCAAAAGGGCATCTGAGGCATTTTATGTTCTTGTCTGCCTCCACATGGACTCAGCGTGGTGCTGCTGACCACAAAGGGACTATTGATTGAGTCCAGCAGGCAATATCTTTGTGGTGCTGGTGCCCAAATGCTGTGGGCCTGTGATAGCATGCTGCTAGCTAATGGAGCTAATGGACAAAAAAGTATTTCTTCTTAAAGTGAATACAGGCTTTTGAGATTATATTTTGGATGCATCAGGGTTTTGTATGTCGACGTGTAAGAGGCAGACTCTGAACACTTTCTTGCTGTACAGCATCTGTGACAACAGCAAACACTTTGACCACAATGATGCATGTGAAAGGGGAAATTATTGACATGAGGGACGGCTGGTGTCAGTTGCAACTGTCTTTTCCTGTTTGTCAGTTTTGCTAGAGATGTAAAGGACGTTCTTGCAGGGGCCCTTGCTCTGCGATTATTCAGAGGCATGCAGGGGCTGGACACCTGTCCAAAAGTTAATAAGAGGGACACAGCTGCAGATTTTGGAGGGTGTAGTGAATTATGATGAGGTGTAGTGAATCAATGGCCACAGAAAATATCAGCCTAGTCACCAGAGGAAAATATTGAAAAAAAGTTATGAATTGACTTCATCATCAGAAGGTGGAGGGGATGTTGGATGGCATAACACCTAGGCGAGAGTCTGCCAAGCTGCAGACCACTGTTCAAAACCACAAACAACAGAAACTATTTTTTTTGTTGGCACTGCTGCATCTCCAGCCATGATTAAGCCAAAATTTTAAGTCCAAACATGATTTTTCCTAACCATAACCAAGTGGTTTTTGTGCCTGAACATAACCACAGACAGTGTCAAAAATTACATTTTTGACTCACTGGGCAAGGGGACTGGTAGATGAAAAAATCCTTCGGCCAAGAATGATTTGAACTGGTCAGAAAGAAAAAAAATAATCGCCTCCTTTTGTCACATATATATTTCTTTTAGTACATTTAGTACAAATTGAAAGAAGAGGCCAGAGCAAAATTTAAAGCAAAGTTATTTTGATATATTGAGTAACTCAACACCACAGCCTCAGTATCTGAATACGTTCCCTCTGGTAAGCAGTGATGCTGTGTACATGTCTAGGGCTTTTATTTTGAAAGGTAAGAACAGAAGAAGTGAAGCTAATGCACTCGCCGACGAAGTGGAAGGTAATAAAGATAACGTGTCCTCCGTGTTATCATTTTATTACCTTCAAACGTATGGGTGCAACGCCAGCTAGCAGCAGACCAGCAGCAAATGATAGCTGATGTCCTGTACGCTAAATAGTGGTGCAAAACTAGGTGTGTCCAAGACGGCCAGTTTAAGGTCACAGTTTATATGCGCTTGGAGCAACAGTGCAGTGTGCCCCTAAATGACACCACAATGCAGAAGAGATTCTCTGCATTGCTTTTAATTACATGACTATTTTGGTACAAACATTCACCTGTCAGTGTGGCGGATAGCCTTCTAAGATTTACACACTAAACAGAAAATCTACCCGCTTCAGGCGCTTGGCTGGTGTTAATTTCGGACACTGGTCCAGAGCTGTTTAAACATAATGCGACGTTATGTTTCAACATATCTGCTACATGATAATGCACAAATGGCACATATCCGTGGTTTGCAGAAACATTATGCCAACATCTGTTCTGGCAATGCGATTGGCAAAGTTGCCAACTACACTTGACTTAAGTAACAAGTAGTATAGAGCAAAATATTCAAAGTTTGGATAAGTAAATATTTTGCTACTTGATTATTACTAAATTAAAAACATAACCAACATAAGAAAAGTAGTGGCTTAGGGGATCCCAAATGTGAGAGCTCTGTAGAAATGTCTAAAAATGGGAATCTGAGAGCTACTATCAGACAAGTTGATTTCAATTACATTAAATCCTTAATTGGCACCTGCCCTACAAAAACCAATCAGAGCATCTCTAGCTAAAAATACCCTGAAAGTAACTAAGCATGGTATTTTTAGTGTCAGGGTGACCTGCTGGATGCGGTTGATGCGCCTCTCATCAGTCTCAGCGATGAACAGTGTGCCCAGGTGGGACAGAGCGATGGCCTTGGCAGCCTCCAGGGTGGCGCGCACTGCTGCCCATCTCACCAGGTGGTGGTCAATACCTGGGACCTGGCAGTGGATGGGGCGGCCAGCCACAATACGCACCTGAAGATTTTCTGATACCTGACATAAATAAAGACAAAAAGAAACATGTATAAGCTACGTAAAAATAAGACCGAACGTAAATCATTACAACTGCTTAATTTTGGTCAATAGAATCAGAAACTTACATTATACCATTGTAGATCCAGTGAATTCAACATTACCACACCTGAGCCTACTTCATCTAAGGACTCATTAAGTGTTCACAAGATAAACATTCAGACAGGCAATTCATTAATCCTGGAGTTTTTGGGTAATAAACAAAACTCAAGTGGCATTTTCCTTAAGACAAGTTTTGCAGAGACTCTTGACAGTGTGTTTTTCTTTTTTATCAAGGTGCTCTTTTCTTTTCTTTTATGTTTGGAGCCTCGCTTACACTAAACACACTTTAAGTGACAGCACTGCAAATTGTGAGAAATATTTCATTACTCTTTCTTCCAGCTACATATAGTGCTAACGTCTCTCCAAGAAGCCTGAGTAGGAAACAGGGTTGGAATTTATTCACTAGCAAATGCGTTTTCTGTGTGTTTAGTGCTGTTTCTCTACCTGTAGGACAATGTTGTTGTCCAGGATGTAGAGGGAGTTGTCCAGCGGGTTAATGGCCAGGTCTGTTGGCCACTCCAGACGCACCTGTGGAATGACACACACACATATGAAAACACAGACGATGCATACAGTGACTGTATTTCTATCGAAAATTAAAACAAGACAACAAGAAAGCCGTGGTGACTATCACTCATGAGAGTCAGTTACAGGTGATACAAAAATATCTCCTCAATAACACAGCATTAGGCCTCCTGACCCTCCCTGCTCATGCAAAGGTCAACGGCGGGCAGGGAGCCTTCCCTGTGTTTATTCAAGACTCGCCTTGGCACTGTCGCAAATGTCAGCCAATAACCATGATCGCAGCGAGCTCAAATAGCACACCCTGCCCGCTAACGCTGTGGGGGTCAAAGACAGACAAACCTACACTAGCGCACAGCCACTCATATAACCGTCTATCTTGCACACACAAGCGCTCAAACTGTGAGCTGTGGAGGCGAGGCGGTGCGTCTGAGGGATCAGTGAGGTGATTGATGACTCTGAGGATGGATTGGTAAATAAATGGATCATGTTAAATTGCCACTGACATGTCCAATTATAGGCACTGTCAAATGAGAGAGAAGAGGGTTCACTCTGAAATCCCATTTTAAGAGGTAGAGAGATTCATCAAGCAAGACTCAACTCTGTCCTTAGCCAAAGAGGACACGCATCAAATCTCCCCTGCTCATGATATTGAACTTTGCAGTGATGACAGGCCATCACTTTTGCAAGTTAAGTTGAGCTGTACACAGAGCGGCGCCGGCTTTATTAAAGTCAAATTGAAACTAAAACAAGAATTCCCTGAAATATATATTTATTACATCCCTTGTATCCCCTTTGATTTGGTGATTGCACCACTTTAATTGGTGTTCTCCAGGAGGCATGGATTTTTAGTCCTGGTGCAGTATCTGTGTGGGCAGGCCCCAAAAATAGTTCAGAATACCACTTACATTTCAACAGCCACACATGTAGTTAACCAGCATGCAGGCTGACGTTAGCCGTTGAATGGTATGATCTGTGATTTGGATCTACATTACTCCAGGACTCTATACTTTAGTTACTCTGTGTCAAGATACGATCACTGGGTGATGTACATAAAAAAGGACGGGGAAAATGTCTTGTATCAGCGTTCTTGGGACACACCTGAATTGTCACAGTTTTCCCCTATATGAGGCAACAGTTGTTCTTTTCCCTGAAGAGCAGATGGTGGATTTAAGATGTGGTTTAACAAAGATGTAGAAAAAAATTCAGATCTACCTGTTTTCATATATTTATCTGTATGAGAAAGATGATGTTCCAGAAACATTTCTTTAACTACTGAACGTTTTATCTCATCCACATATAAGCAACTGTTGTCTGTACCTCTGTTGTCGAAGGGCATTATCATATTAGGCACGACTGATTCATACTGTGCCCGAGTACGACTGCCCCCCCTCTCCAATCCCCCACGTCTCAGCTTTCACAGTAGTAATGTTATTCGGTTCCCAAAGAACACTTGCATCATCATCTTCGTGACATTTTTGTTGTGCTACAATGCAGAAAAGGGCGCTGCCGACAGACACTGCTGCCCCGGGGACCATCATCTGTGGGGACCAGCAGAGCACCGAGGCAAAGCTCTGCTCCTGGCTGGACGAGGAGCTGCTGCTCTCAGGCGTAGAGCTCTTCGCCTCCTGCCAGAGCTATGACTGCAGGTCGGAGGTGGCAGGGAAGCTGAAAGCGAATCTGAATCTGTGTCTGTCTGCGGCTGGCTGTGCTGCGATCTGATATAGAGCCATCAATATTCAATTGAGACTGTTTCCTTACAAACTCCTTGCAGTTTTGTTAAATGGCAGTCCACTTCCGTATTTTGGTATTGTTGGTGTTACCAGAGTATATCTGAATTGTACTCAAGAAGACCTTTTCAAGTGGACACATGGCGTCACATAGTCGGGTACATTACACATTGTTTACACTAAGTGTTCTTGGTTTTGGACTGGGATCCCTGATATGAAACCCCCTCAAACTGAGGAACTAACTCTCCTCCACATGGATGGCAAAGGTCAGCTCTCTTTGTTTTATGAGTTATTCTTAACATATTCAAAAGATTCATCTTTCAAAAGGCTAGGGGCATGGAGAATTGAAATAAAAGAATATTTATTAAAGTTGCTTGTTTTAAGGGCAAGACCTGGTCCATCAATACAAAATTTAGATTATTTCAACGGTTAAGCAAACTTATTTTTCACCTAACAGGTTAAATCAGATGTTCCCCAATATACCAGATATATGTGTGGAGTGTAGAGAGAAAAAAAGGAACATTAATTCATTGTTTACGAGAGTGCACAAAGCTACAGCAATTCTGAAAGAGTGTGGTTGAATACATAAGCTTTATAATTGGAAAGAAATTCCTTCACAAGCCAAACTCTGTCTATTGGGAATATACCCTGAAGACTTTGCTGTAACTCTAGAGCAGTCACTGCTCACTGACTTTGGACTTTTACAAGCCAGAAGGATAATTGCACTATTATGGAGGAACATGGATATACCTTCTATTGGAATGTGGATAAAGGGACTGGCAGCCTGTCTCGCTTTGGAGAGACCAACTTGTATTGTAAAAAGGAAGGACAACTTTGCTCGCTTGTGGAGCCCCTATATGGAGTTTTTGGGAACTCATAATTTTGAATGATTTTAAGCTGCATTGAAACAATATACTGCTGCAAGTGCTGTCATTTTTATTGTTGTTTATTTAATATTTTTGCTTGGGTTGGGGGCAACATACACACCTATTTGTTATATTGGTCATGTTAGGGAGAAAAATTCAATTAAAAATGTTCATAGTGGGGATGCGTGTGATTAATTAACTAGACAATTAAGTGGTGCCAACGATTTCAAATGGCTCTTATAGTATACGCAATATTATACAGACGGTGCATAACCTTATAAATTAAGTTTCAATTTTGGCTGTTTTCTGAGTGTTTTCTTACTTTTAGACTAGTTAAATAGTCTACGTTTAAACTCCTGTTTAAACATCAGGGAAATTAGTCCTTAGGAGCATTCTTAGTTCATAGGCTATACAGCACATGCTCCAGTCAGTAGCACACCACAGAAGTTCAGGCTTAGAAGCTGTTTCCATAAATATGTCCAAACATGTTTTAAAACTTAAAAAATATGCACAATAGCTTCAGCATCATTACAGATTATATTTCCTTGTACAAAAAGTGAGATTTCAAATTTCAGTTTGACTTTTAAGTAAAAACTAAAGCCAGCACTTCGCTATTCACGCTGTTCATTTTGCATAAATTACAGCAGTGGTCTTTGTTTAAATGTAGCTCTAGAAGTTTCCATCAATACCGACCTCACACTGGGGTCACAGCAGTTTATGAGAACAAACACAGATGGAGGGTGAATGTGAGTGGACACGCTGCAGGGGCTGATAACTAACAAACAGAAGGATTGTGAGGTAACACGGGCCCCTTTAAAGACATATAAGAGCACCTCTGGGAATTCACCCTGGCTGAACACACATATTCACACACACATACACGGCCATACACAGGCGCTTGCCTCCCTACGTGTGGGCAGAGATCCCTCTATAGAGCCAGCAGTTCATCTATAATTCATCTTCTGCTCTAATAGGCCTGATATAAGTCAGCAGAGTGATCTGAGGGCTGGCTGATCAAATCTGTACAGTAGCTGTCTTTGGTCTTTGCCACTCTCTCTCTCTCTTTCTCTCTCACAGAGACACACACACATACACCTTCAAAAGGACATAAAGAGTTTCTACAGGAGAGGCCAGGCAATTTAGATTGACAAAACAGAGACTGACTGTAAGAGCACAACAAACAAGTAATTATTCTTGATCCGTTGCCTTTTTGGGTTAATTACCCTCATTACTCAGCACAAAACACATGCAGGAGTCTTATATTTCCACAGATTATCTAAACAACACTGAAATGGTGAGGAAGGAGCCTACTTTAGAGCAAAAAAATGTGGCTCTAGCTCTCTCCCGCTCACTTAAACCAGACTGCATTATTAGCTTACCTGGCTGATGTCCATGCGTGCATCACAGCTTAGCGGCTGCGTCGACATCAGTCCATTTGAGCCAATCACAGTGGAGAGCAAACCCCTCTCATTAATCTTCTGAATGGTGGTGCCATCAACGAAGTAGACAACACCTCTTTTATCCACTGCAATACCTGGGCGGGTGAGAGAGAGAGAGGCAGAATGAGCTTTTGGAGATGACAGAGAGGGAGTGCGTGGGGTTGATAGAACAAAAAGGAAGAAGGAGAAAATGTGAAAGAGAGTATGAGAGAGGAGATGGAGAGGAGTGAGTAAGGGAGAGGAGTACAGTGGAGAGAGGAGAGGGCTTCGGAGAGGCATCCAACTCAGTTAGACATTCAGCTCAGCAAGCGGCTGTCTTATCAAAGGCACTGCACCACAGAAATGTAATTATATTTCCATTCCAGAGCCCACTAAAGGGATTAGAACAATGCAACTGGAGGAAGAAGTTATTTGTCACATTAGATGTGAGCAGGGTGCCGCAGTGAACTTTTGACATTTGCGAGTGTGCATTATATATGTGCATCCATATTTGCGCTTGCGAATGTGCATTATATATGTGCATCCACAAATCAAAAACACGTGTGAATGTCTACATTTGTGCAGACGCTCGCCTGTATTTTTTGCAAAGCACATGTGAATGAAAGCTTTGCGAGTGTGCTTTGCTATGAGCAGCATATACTTGAACTCTCCTTGCAGCGGAGCTCTGCAGTAGACAGTGAGCGGAGAAAGAGAGGGAGATGGGCAAGTCCAGGTATTAAAGGTCAGGGCAGACTATGAATCATCTGTTATGGATGAGGGGCGACCTTCATCCCCGTCTCATCTCCATACAGAGAATAGCCCTTTGACTCAACTCCTTGGCAATAATATACCACAACTCAACCCTCACCTCTCATACCGTATGCCGCCAATTCTCCTTGATTGCTTTCACTTAGCATCTGCGACAATAAGCCATATTTCAGTATTCCTACCTGCCATCTCCAATGCATGTGCCTCACTGTTTGGCCATTTAAAAATACATTGTGTTTATGGTTTATCATTAAGTCATGTCAAGTTTATGTATATATCCCTTTATCCTGAGCATGCCTCATGCATGATTTAATAGTGACGAAGCCTACTTATATATACCCACGATCAATCATAAAACTAAATGGCACAATACAATATGCAACAAAGGGAACCATAAAAAAACAATCACATGAGATGAAGTAGTATTGCCAAAAGATATAAATAGGGCTACAACCAACCATTACTTTCATCACTGATTTATCTACCAATTATTTTGACTATTAATCCTTTATTTGTTTAGTCTTTGATTCTTTGCTCACTTTGTGGGCAGAGTAATAAGCTGAAACACAAAACATTTGCACCCTATAAATTTGGTGGAACACAGCTGCCTATTGGAACATGCTAATGTTACTGACATGGAGCAATTCATTTGGAGTCGTATTTCTTGCCTCCTAATGAATGCAAGTCCAATATTCAATCTCCTCTTGGCTATGTTTTGGTGTCTAACAACTCCCGAGGGAAATGTCTGGCTCTTTAGCTGCTAAATGCCCCACTATGTTAACCAGTTAGCTGCAAACTTTGTTTGTCAATTGCCATTTGGTGCTGTGCGGGGAGCATACAGTGGGTTTAACAGAGTGTTTTCACTGAAAAGAGCTGCCTGCTGTGTGTGGAAACGAGGTTGGTGAGAGCTGCGAGGGTGAGCCAAAACATTAATGCTGCAGGTTATAAGACCAAAACAATAAAATGAACAAAAGATGATAAAACACTCCATAGAGCTGAGAGGAGCTGCAGAATTGGGTGATTATTCTCTGTTGATTCATTTATACTAGTGACCCCTTTCACATTACAGGTAATCATTGAAGACCTGGGTCTTCAACAGGGGGCCCACGACCCCTATGGGATCCTCAGAGTTACTGCAGGGGGGGTCACCAAAGTTCTGTATGATAATTTCACTTGTTTTAAGATTGTTTTTCACCCCAAAATTAAAAAGTGTGCGAAAATACACATTAACATGAACACAACAAATTATTAGTGAAGATGTATGGCTATCCTTGTATCCTTGGTTTCTGTTTGAAAAGCATCTGTGGAAGAGCTGTTTTTGGCTTGAAAAGTCATGCGGTAAATAAATACTCACTCTATCGGAGCTTCTTGGTGTGCGGACATTTTTTCTTGCTACACGTACAGCCTTTTTGTCCAGCACCCATCCCTAATATGGGTATGAGGATGTGCGTGTTGTTTTCACCTTTGTATTGGCTATTCTTGTAAACCACGATGAAATGCTTTGTAGCTTGCAGACATAGAGACATAGCATCCACCTCAGAAACCACCACCTAAAGTGCAGAAGGTAAAGCTAATACATCTAACCACGTTATAGCTGCTTCTGTCTTAGGCACGAAAGGGCAAGCACAAACAAGAGAAGACCTGAATTTATTCAGAGAATTATCTCAAGGGCAACTCAATTTTATACAATATATGTAGTAAGGGGACCCTGCTCCATCTCTCTTTCAGCTAAGGAGTCCTTGGCCTTAAAACCATTCAAATACCCCTGATTTAAGCTATTGTTTGTATAAAGATATTGACTGGTGCAGCTTTAAAATGCCAGAAAATAGTTGAAAATGCCCATCATTTTCATTTCCCAGAGCACAAGGTTATGTCTTCAAATCACTTTTATTTGTTATTTTTTTTCATATATATTTTACTTTTATTATCATTATTTGCTGAACCTGCTGAACCAATAGAGAAAAGCAAGGAAAGCTGAACCATGGCATGTTTGGTATTTTCCTTTTAGGTGACTTACAAGAATACTCCAACACAAAATGACCATTTATAAATCAACTGGTCAACTGTAGTGTTGGAGTCTGTTTTTGGAGAGATCATAAATAAGTTTCACTTTCAGTTCAGTTTTAAATAGTAAGGATTTAGTGAAAGTGTATGTTTGGGAGGTACTGAGCATACGATTAGATAAATGAGATTTGGATTAAACTGCAATACCTTTAAGAGAGTTTGTAAACAGATGCTTTGATATTGTTTTGCTATTGTTAAACGTGGTCCCCAATCAATCAATAAATCAATATGTTGTCCTCCTCTTGTTTCTTGTGGAAAGTTTTCTCCACAAATTTTAAGGTAACCCAACATAACTACTTGATATACAGATGATCATTTTGTGGGTGAAGTATTCCTTTAAACAATTAATTCATTATCAAAATTGCTATTGACCACATTTCTGTCAATCAGCTGACCTCTTTCAGCTCTAGATATAATGGGGCCATTAAGCTGCTTTCCCTGCAGCAAACCCTGTGGAAAATGAAAGTTGTGAAAAAAATTCAAAGAGCGATCTGACCATGCAGAAGAGCCAGCACACCATAATAAAAATGGACAATGGCGCGACATCATCAGTATGCAGTACGGCTCCAACTCCTCCTCCCTCATTCAGTCATCTTGTCCTATTTTCTCCTTGATTTTTATTCTGGTTCTGTCTGACTTTTTCCTTTCAAACTCTGTCATACTGGATTATGTGGGGATGTGCCTGTGCTCACTCTCTGAGCCCCGGATAGAAATCACTACTGCCCTTTTCCCAAGGCAGCCCTAAGGTCTCATCCTCCTTGACATACAATGGCTTTCTTTACACGTGATTGCATTCAACATATGCGTACACACGCACTCATGCAAACACAGTGCACCGCCACCACAACTAGATTCGCAAATGTCCTCAAACCCAGCAACCCTGGGCCGACCCTGTGAGTCATAAATCGTGCAGGTGGAGTGGAGGTGGAGAGGGGAGGTGGGCAGGGGGGAGGGCCAGGGTCAGTGTGTTTCCTCCAGAGGCCAGAAGGTGAACTGCAGAGCTCTCCCTCCTGGCCCCTTCATCATCCCTCTGACACAGACAGATTACACCACCCACACAGCCCACACCCCCCCACGAACACCTTTCCTCTCCTCTTCTACCTCTCCCTCGCTCTCCATCCTCCCTAACTTGATCTTCTTCTGCTCCCTTTTTGCTCCCTCTTCCCTCTCCTTCTTTTTTTCTTGAAGTCCTGTGCTTTGTTTCTGTTGTTTTGCTCCTTCTGCCCTGCCCTGAATGTTATAAGTGCTAATCAAATCAGTGCCCTTTAACCCTTCAATGATGTCTCGGCTCTGTTTTCTTCTGTTCGGCCCATTTTTTATTCCTTCCTTTTGTTCGCCTCTGCCTTTCCATTTCTCCTCCTGTCACCTGGAATTACGGAGGAGAGATGTCTCAACTCACAGCGCAGTCTCAGCCTACTTAGGTCTCAAAGTCGGCACATTTTCCCAGCTCTAACGCCACTCTCGGATCCCTCCTACATTCCTTTCACTTTTCCACCCATTCCCCCTCCTACCACCCTAAACCTGTCCCTGATCTTAGAACCCATAAATCCTGCACAAGGACATGACGAGACAGCTAGGTCTCTCTCTCAATGCTGATTTCTGTTCTCTCCCCCTCTGTCCCTGGATATTACTCTTTCCTCTCTTCTCCTTTGCTTCTATTGATTTCCATCCTAAAGTCTCTCTATTCTTTCTTCCCTGCCTTTGTTTGTGCTTTTCTGACATCCTCAGTATGCATGCTCAGGATCTGCATGTCTTATGTTCGCACAGGCAGCCTCTAAATAGCTGCCAATCTATCATCAACAATAAATGCGGGACCGGGCTGACTTATTCATCCTCACACAAGCACAACAATGAAGAACGACTGCTATTATTGCTTGGCATTGGCGAAAGGATTTACGCCATTTTATGTGTTGTTTAAGAGTATTTCGGCATGTTTATTGAAAAGGCGGCAGATTAGTCCACATTCTCCTTGTCAGGGGCTGGATTTCCTGCTGTTGTGGGTAAAGCTGTATGCCGTGTTAAGGGAATTTACAGCCTCTCCGTATAGCCGATGGATACTCACAAGACATCAAAAGATTTACCGTGTCTCCCTGGGTGGACCTGGCACTCTGATACTCATGTTTAGAAGCTGGCAGACACACTGGTGGAGAAATAATTGAGATAAATCTCAACTCCAGAGGGAGACGGACATTTGGCTAAAGTTGGGACTGGATTTTATCATCAAAGAAACGTGAATTAGACGGAGTTGGATTGACCTTGGGAAAACAGAGGGAGGAGAGAGGAGAGGAGTGAAGGAGAGGATGATAAAGTGATGCTATTCACATTCATCTCAGATTTAGGGAGGAAATGCAGCCAAAGAGAAAAAGACAGACAGCACCAAAAGAGGTGTGAAAGAGGAGAGAGGTGGTGATGAGACAAAGGGACATGATGAGGAATTGCTTCAATTAACCATTACAGGCCAATCACTCTCAATCAAAGAATCTCTTTGTTCTCCGTCCTTGTCAAAAGAATATCAGTTATAACGGCCCCCTGTGGCATTGCAATACAATCCAATCTGATTAAAGCCTTGGAGAGGGGTCTTCGAGAGCATCAGCGTTGATTACAGCTATTTGAAGAGAAGGAGCCACCAGGGGATTTTCCGAGCAGAGAGTGAAGGAAAGGTGAGGAAATTTTGTAAGGTGAGAAATGAGATGAGGTGGGAAAGACTCATTATAACAAAAGTTGTAGATTATGTATCTTATTTTGCTGGAAGAGTAGGCAGCCCTGTTTGCATACAGTAACACCAGGATGTGGTGTGTGTGTGTGTGTGTGTGTGTGTGTGTGTGTGTGTGTGTGTGAGAGTAAGTATGTGTGTGTGCTGCATACTGACTGCTAACGCCTGAGCCCTCAAGAGTACAGGAAGTCAGCCTTCTGGTGTTGTTCAAGTTTCCCTTCTACAGTACTTTCACCCTTCAAATGTTGACAGCAAGGCTGCCAAAAGAGCTGCCTCTATGGATCAAAGCAAGAGGAATTGTAAAATTGTATAGAAAACAAACACATCAGTGTCTGTCAGCTGGCGGAACAACCACCTAAGTGCAAAATAAGCACATATTCTGCAAAAGAAAACCTATTTAAAGGATCTGTTTATGGAAGAGAAAGCATAATGCACACATGTATGGAAGTTGCATTTATACCTGGAAACTTTCATACAGCCACAACGTGCACATAGGAGGGAGTTGTTGTGACACACACACACACACACACACACACACACACACACACACACACACACACACACAGATTGCCAGCAGCCTGAGGAGTAAGTCATTCAATCTGCCCTCATATATCCCCAGGCTCAGTGGGTGTTAATGATATGGACTGACATATTATTACAGCATCTAAATGATGCTAGCCGTAGCTGATTATAGCCCATGGCACCTCTGTACAAAGTAACTGTGTGTGACTGACAACTGAATGTAGACAGATGGACAGTTTCACCTGCACAACTGGCCCCAGTAAGGGACTCTGGCCATAAATAAAGTCAACCAAATTAGCTGGGGAGAGCCTGGAGGGTTCACTAACTGCTTCGGTCCGACTGTAAGTGAAACTGAAGAACACACTGTTTCAAAGAGTCTTTAGCTGGCTGTGTGGCTTACTGTTCCCTTTTATCATTGCTCCTTGAGAACGCACAATGCTGCTTGTATGCAAACATGTGAATGTATGTGAACGTGAGCGCATGTCGATGTGTGCAAGCTCCCGCTGAGGCGCGTGTGGGTGTGTGTGTGTGCATGCATGCGTGCGGTGAAGTAGCTAGGCGAAAAGATAAGGCATGGCAGTTAATCACATTGTGCGCATATGCAAATATAGAGCGGATAAATCAGAGTGTCTGCAGATGAGAAATTCACACTCCCACACACAACTTTCTTGAAGACACTGAGGTTGCCCATGTGCACTAAAGGGGGGAAAATAAACCTGTTCACTCAATCTCAGCACTGTGAAATGGCTCTGTGCACCATACTGATTTTGTGTGTGCACGTGTTTGACTGCAGGGCTGTGCATTTTTGTGTGTGTCAACACAAGTGTGTGTGTGTCTCGCTGAGTGTATGATTTCACACCTGCATTAAAAAAAAATGACAGTCACGAGTATTCATCGATTATGCTGCCATCAATAGCACACTGTGATTCTGTACGCGCTGCATCAAACACTGCTCTGTGATCTGTGACATGCACATCTATGAACTGCAGTACTGTAGTACAAGCGCCGTTTCCGATTGCTCTTATTTTCCCCGATCAAACACTTATCATCAATCAATACAAGATAGCACCATAAATGAGGACGGGCGTGTATTTCTGGTAGATCTTTGGTAAGCAGTAATAATTCATGCTTCTTGTAATTAATTATTCATTAAAGCCCCACAGAACAGACAGTGGCTTAGTAATTAAGTCTGAATCAGACACTGTGGCTCATCTAATTATCAACCACTATAAGTTTGTTAACATATTAACCCGCATTAATTAATTATTGATAGCTGCCTTT
Source organism: Epinephelus moara (assembly GCF_006386435.1). Lineage (NCBI taxonomy): Eukaryota > Metazoa > Chordata > Actinopteri > Perciformes > Serranidae > Epinephelus > Epinephelus moara. The sequence continues at coordinate 13,960,573 of NC_065509.1, forward strand.
TTTTTTTTTTTTAGCTGTTAGTTCTCGAATACACATGTATGGCAAGGCGAGACATTGCGAGCATGCAGAGAACTGAAAGAAGATTTTGCAACAGTTACATGCTAATTTTTGTGCGAATAAACTTTTTTTTTTGGGTTGCTGAAAATATGCGACTTGGCAGTAATTGCCTTGTTTGATAGCAAAAGAGAGATCCAAAGCAATCACAGAGGCAGCAGACAAACTCAATTATAAAAGCAATTGAAATGCTTTGGACTAGAAAGCTCCATGAAAGGCTAAGGGGTTTGGATCAGTGCGGAGCGTCTACAGATTATGTCGCACTGTTTAGAACATCAAACAAACACAAGGAGGTCTATCAATAGAAGCTCTTTTACCAAACACGCCATCACAACAACAAGCCAGTGAAGCTCTGCAATGGTAGAAAAAGGAAATGGGATCAGATGGGAGGAAACAAATGTTTTCATGACTGAAAAAGTGGCACTAAACTACTATAGATAGCAAATCTCTATGTGCAGCTTCCACCCAAACAAAGTTTCACACATACAGTACAAAGACATCGCAATAACTGAGCCAGAGGCAACTCTAGTGCAGTCTTTATCACAGATAGTTGGCTTTGCAGCCATTTCAGATTTTTCTTCCACATTTTCCAACCGTGTGAGTGCTTCTTTGGAGGGAGGTCTGGCCACTGGTCTCGTGGAGCGCTGCAGGTGATAATGGTACCCAGGTGCAAACATTTACTGGCTCTGTTTTCCCATCCCCATAACAGCAGCAGACTCCCCCCCTTCTCTCCCCACTTTCACACAGACAGGTTCAGTTGGACTGCCAAGCTGAACTGTGCTTGCCACCATCACTCTATTCATCTTTCTGTCAATGTGTTTTAAGGATCAAGGTAGAAACAACCTGCATGTGCACCAGTTCACTATCTCTTCCCTCATCAGAGCCCCCTTCTCCCCCCAAAGCGAGACAAATGCTTCCATCTGAATGTGCGTGTCTGTGTTGGGCATTCACCTCGAGTAAATGCAATTTATTCCTCCACAGTGGCAAAGCTCCACTCCTCCTGTCAGCTTGCCAGGGTCCCGGTGGAGGTTGACAGGCCAGCTGCCAGCAGTGGCCATCTCGACCAGTTAAAGTGACACGCGTGTCACATTTCCCATGATCACGCTGACGTTGCCAACCTGACATACCTTTAGCAAGGCATAGGCACCCATAACTAACTCTATGTCCCTTCACTGGGAAAAGCAGATTAGGTCCAGGGACCCAGAGGCTGCCAATCAAAAACAAGCATGCACAAGCACACTGACTTGCACAAACGTTGCACCTTTGATGCACAGGCTCAGCCTTTGGCCTTGAGCCCGCATCTCTTATTGACTCAGGGCTTCATTACACACACAGTGAGCTTCAGTAATCTCTCTGAAGCCACCCTACACACTCCGACTACAAACAAGGTAGCTGTCAGTCTCTATAGTGTTCTACCTAATACATTACTTGAATAGCAGGCATTTTACAGGTAAAGCCTCGTTTTAAGTCAGCATAAATTTGCCTCTACTAAGCCCATTGACTATATTTTCTTTGGTCCTTAGCAAATCTTGGCAGTGGGCTGACTATTTCCTCACAGAATATCTATGAGTCCTCCCCTGACCCAAGGTGATTAGGACGCAGACTAGCTACTCTCTGAGATGGATCCCTGTTTTTCAAAGTAGCCCCAGACACGTCTTATCCATTTATCTGGTGGACAATAAAGTTCTAGCCACATGACATTGCATGACATTGGGCTCAGTGCAATGATCCATCTAGCACTGCCATCAGGCCCTCAACTCATGTTTTAATCTATTACAAAATGTTGTTTTTGGCTCAAGATGACTTTTCATTTCTGGTCAATGTCAACCTATTCATTTGTCTGCCATTTTAAGAATGAATTATGCTTCTCCTACCTATTTAATCTTATCTTAGCCATATGCAAGAGGCAGAAATATTGGAGTGCCTTTATATCACCTTACAGACCTTTTCTAATTTGACAATATAAATATTTTAAATGGCTCCCTTTGTATTTTCTGTTGAATGTTTGTTAATACAGAAGCTGAAAACAAACAAACAGGGACCACCAAAGGTGTTCCCATAGCAACAGAATAGCAATGAAAAGGTCTATAAACAGAATTTTTGTACTGCAAACCATCTGGGCACTACTGAATTACTTGAAACAGCAAAGATGCATAAAAAGGAAGTACTGTAAGCAGTTTCTCCAAATTGCTTTGTCCAAAGTACTTTCAAAGTAACTACTGATACAACCTTAAAATGTCACCATCAGGCCTGAGTTAAGATGGTATTTTTGGGTTGTAACACACACACATATTGAAAACATTAGTCCAACGTGTCTGTAGGTCAAGAGAGAAGCCAGTGAAAGTAGTTTGATCAATTTCAGGCAATAAAATCAGACACTTTTTTGAGTGTTGTTGAAAGCCTTTCTGGTGTTTGACAGCCGAGTCCTCATTCTGTTTGGACGCAGCAGTCTTATCATATTGAAGACTGTTTTCACTGGAAAAGCAATATTTGTACTAATGCTTAACTGACCCATGTCTATATTTCCTGACAAGCAACCTCTTGTGGCACTACAAATAATGACTACACGGAAGTAGTATGACCTTGCAGTAAAACTCACACTCAGACTTAAAGTACTTTCAAACCAAAAGCCTAGACTCTACATTGCACAGAGCAACAACATTAGGTGTTTTCGGACCAGATGAACTTTTTCATAGTTCTATGAACACAGTCCTAGAAAAGCCCCTTTTCATTGTGTCTGCACTCCAAGAACTAGGTATAACTGTTGTTCTTAGGACGTCGCTTTAAGGGACTTTTTTAGCACCTATTTCAAGAGTAGGTACTCTGGTAGCACTTGCCTGAGTCCAGATCTTTGAATCCACCCACTCCACTGAATTTGAGTTTATTGATTCGTCTGACATCTTGACATGAAACAGTGTTTTTTTGGAACAGTGGGGGAACTAGAATAGCCAATCAGTGTCATGGGCCGTTGTCAAGCATCGCCAAGCGGTGCGCCAAAACCAAAGAGGAGAAATAACAACAATGGCTAACACCAAAGACAAGCCAGACGCTGCTATTGAGGCTGTTCAACATGACTTCACAACATTCTCTCCACTCCATGCTTAAAACCCCAGCAAACAGGTATGTTGGCATGGCTACACATCAGTGTGCACTTGACACAATGTTAGATTCAGATGGATATGTTGGTCTCTGGTGATTGGTAGGGAAAATCGAATCTCCCTCCCCCATATAAATCCATTAGAGTGGACACAATGTCAGACTGAAGATGGTGTGTAGAATAACAAGCTGACAGTTCTGTCTGATATCAGGCAATTCTAGCAGAAAAGGAACCTTGAGAGTATGTTAATTTGTCCAGTTTAAGTGTAAGTTGATTGGCCGAACACAAGCAAATGCAGCTCTGGTAACTGCTATTTATAAAAACTGGTTAGCCATGTAAACAACAGACAACACAAACAACAGCTTGTAATCAAAAAAATGAAGAAAACATGGTGCAATCTGTAGCGTCCTAGTTAAGAAGGAGAAGAAGAAGAGATACTTTATTAATCCCCAAGGGGACATTTTTTTTCACTCTTTTGTCACATACACACACAGGCCTGAAATACACACAAATGCACAAACAGGACCTACACATGCACTAAATGGAGAGATGTCAGAGCAAGGGGGCTGCCGGGAGCAGCTGGGGGTTCAGTGTCCTGCTCAAGGGCATCTTGGCAGTGCCCAGGAGGTGAACTGGCATCTCTCCATCTACAAGTCTACACTCCCTACTTGGTCCATACAGGGACTTGAGCCGGCGACCCTCCAGTTCCCAAGCCAGGTCCCTATGTTCTGAGCCACTGCCATGAAAGTTAGCTGCTATGTAGCGCAAAAGCTTGATAACGTTCTTAAAAAATATCTTTTGTCATATTTTCTGAAACTGTCATATTCCTCTGCCTACTCTATCGTCTTGTAGTGCTTCTAATGGCCTTACCTCACGTGAAGGAAAACAACTAATCAAAGCAGAGGAGTCAGCTGTCAATCACAGCTGTAAAATGAAAAAGTTAGGCTGAATCTAAATGTCCGGACTTAACCACACTTTCAGACTCGCGGACTTTGCTGGCGTGCACCTGGGAAGTCTGGGAGTGCCGAGGGCTGTCCAAATCCACAAATCATCTAGTCCACAAGAGGCTTCAAGAGGACTTTCTTAAGACTTCCAGAGAATCTGCCTGGGATGCAGACTTCACCAGACTTTACTGATTTAATACCCACAATGCACTGTAATAGGGATGTGACATTGTGGGGGTTTTTCAATTGCTGACTAAAACAACAAAACCTATGAATGCGTAAAATAATTATTGATAGTAAGGCCTATTTAAATGCTACTTTAGTTGTGTAGGCCAGAACCACATCATGATACAGATGTAGAAGTAAAGGCTACAGAGGGAATGAAAATGCATTTTGTTATTGCAACAAGCTGCTCAGTTTTATGCTAGAAAATTGGCCGAAAAACAAAAAAGAAGCTTTTTATTTAGTCATAGTCCTGTCCTCATTTACACACATTTCAGTTTTTGTGCAGCTTATTACATACAGATGTATAAATACTATTTTGTTCTGTCACAAATAAAGCCTACGCATGAGATTTACACCTTGTTATCTGCAAGGGTAGATGAGCAGACACTATTCATCAACATGCGTGAGGAATATAACAGCAGTAATCACCCACTTGAACGTTTCCATGGCAACGGCAAGTGAAAGAGACCTGAGACCTGTCTATCAGCAGCTTGAAGTTTCTGCCCTCGAAGACTTTATGTGATGACAGTGAACACGTCACAGTATGTACAACTGAAGTCTGCGAGGGCTTTGCTCGCAAGTCCAGAGGGTGGACATTTGGATTCAGCCTTAGTCCTGCCACAAACTCTGTGGTCACAAACTTTCTCATTTTACAGCTAAACAGTATACTAAAATATGTTTCTGAACAGTGCAGTGAGAAATAGACAATGCAGTAACGCAATCTTGATTTATATTTGATCAGCAAAAATGCCAAAAAGATTTTAAAAAAGTTAACAACTGTAGCTTGAAGTACTGCTCTTCACTGTGCATGTGTGGTGATTATGTTGTCTAAAAATAAGGACTCGCTGGGCATGTCATCCTGCTTGAATGAATCATATAGTTTTGTTTTTTTTTGTCATTTATGTATGTGTACCTGTTGCCCCATTCAACAATTTCCAAACTCTAAACTCTTGGGCTGTGACACGCAACTGACCTCAAATTAAACTGGTTCAAACTTTGGCCCATCAGTATGAGACATGTGTGCCATTCAAGAACATCAAAACATACAAAGACCTACACATAGTGTCACTTGTGGTATTACACAGTCAAGTACTGTATGTAGAGCATGTGACATTTTCAGCAACACACATTCAGGCCATACACCAACTGCTTACTTTCAATGAAAACATGTACTTTGAAATGAGAGAGTAAAGTATGCATTATTTATCAAAACTGCCTTTCTCATGTGTGACAAAGCAATACAGCTGTATAGCCTTATTATCAGTATCCTTTATTGGTGAGAGAATAGTTTTAAGATTCTTGCAGTTCTGTCAGGAACACTTACATCACATACTGCAGACTGTTTGGCTGTGACAAAGTCAGCAGTAAATATGCAAACAGGACGTTGGCCATATCTCTGCAATTCTTTCTCCAGTCGTGTAAAAATTGCTCACTGGCTGGACAAGTCCTCAATGTACCTGTGTGCTGTGTGCTTTGCTTGATACTCCTTTACTTGGCCCTCTGGATTTGCTGCTGGCAGCTATATTCTCAGCATTAGTTTTGGGAGAAAAGAGTCTCTGGCAGAACTTCTTATTGTGGCTGCTCAGTGATGCATGTCTGTTGCACAAACCATTGCCGATCTTCTAATTATCATGGATGCTGCAGTGAGAAAACTAGCTGTGGTAGAAATAGCATGACCCAATGGCGTCTCTCTAATTTGCATTATCATAGAGTATGCTGCTGTTTGCCTTGCTGTGTGATTAATTCATGTGTGTATCATTAATGCAGGAATGTCCAGGGGCAAAGACAAAAGCTCGGTCAATGTGAAATGAAACACAGGAGCAGGCTGTTAAAAATTGCGCACACATATGCACAGGCTCACACACAAACCGAATCTTAGAGCTAAAAACACAGTGTGACTTATCTGATGCCCTTGTTTTGCGAAGTAGTGGTCTGTTTAAACCAACAGAAACAATGATAGTTGACCCTCTGAGAGGGAAGGCAGCCACAGGGCCAGTTTAATATGCAGATGAGGTGTGGGACTGCTGCACGCTGCAGGATTTAGATGCAAAACACTGAGTTCTCTTTGTCTCTCTCTCCCTTTATCCATTTTTGTTCATTCTCTTGTTCTCTCTTTCCTTCCATTCTCTATTTTTCTCTATACATTTCATATTATTTTTTAGTCCACTGTTGCGCCCACTTTCTCCTCTCACTCTCTTTCTGAGCTCCCTCTTTTTCTCTATCAATTTAATCCGCTCCCCCTCTCCCTCTCTCTATTTTGTGAGACGCAACAATCACTCTGCACTAAATGCTATGGGAGCCAGAGGTAGAATAACAATGGCATATTCATTCCAAAGTTATAACACAGAGCAGCTGGCATAGAAGCTACACAGCCCTAGGAGATCTTCTAACTTCACTGCTGCAGCCAGTGAATACAGTTTGGGGAAGTGGCAGATTCAAGAAAAGTGAAATGCAGGCTGCAGTGATTAGAGCAATTGCAGGACACTACTGCTCGTATGACTCCACTGCTGGAGTAGGAGCAGGGGACCAGTGTTTGCTGAGTTAATGGTTTGAGTATGGGCTTGCTGACAGCATCGAAAGCTTGATTCACACTGATGAAACAAACTGGGAAACGCTTCTATGCACACTGCTATGTTTTCAGCCATTTCTGTAAATGAGACCGGCGCCCAATGTGTGAAGATATTCATTCGCCTAAGCTGCTTATACGTCAACCACCTGCCAACACAGATACTGTAGCATACAGCATGCAGCCTGGCTGTTGTGGTCTGAGGTTGGTGGCCAAGCAGCGATGTGCCATGTGAAGCGTATTTACCCCTGGCTGTGACTCTTTTTTTAAACTCCCTGGCTGTTCAACATGCTAATAACTGCAACCAGTTTAAACCCCACTGCTTCATTCGCTGCCCCGGCCTTGCTATCTCAACTCTGATGGCGTGCCTCGCAGCTGTGAGGCTGAGTGAGGTGGGGACAAATGTGTTGTGTCTGTCTGTGTGGGGAATAGAGAGACACGGAGAAAGAGAATGAAAGAAAGCGGAGGAGCAGAGAAAAGAAGAGGGGGGAGAGAGAGAGAGAGAGGCCGACGGGGCAAGAGGGAGAAATGTGGTGGCAGCATGTCAGCTTCTGATAAGGGCATTAGCCTGCCCCCTGTGGGTCGGAGTGAGAGACTGACACTGCAAGCTCTCACACTACCACATGATCACACACACATACGTGCACACTCACTTCTCTCTGTGGATATCAGCTTTGCTGTCTGGGACTAGTCAACAAATAACAGATAAGACCTGCACATGGCAAACAACAACAACTAAACTCTCAATCACTGGAGTCGCTCTATGAACTCCTCTGTCCAAACATGCACATGAAACACGGTTATTTTTACATACACACAACTGTTATTTACTAAATGTGTAAAAAAAAATTTTTTTTTACCCCTTCACGTTATGAACAGAAGGAGTCCAGAGATGCGAGCCAAGGCTGCTGGGTCCTGTGGGACTGACGCCTCTTTCATGTCAGACATGGGATCCATCCTAAATGGAGCGAGGCCTTTTATTTACCAAGCTAATTGACTGCAGTAGCGCATGTGGAGCCAACTCTAAACAATGCCCCAGATCTTGTATTCATAAGTGAATGTTTGAAGGACACAAGATAATCCCTGCAGTTTACGCTATAGAGAGACTATAAACTTGGGCAACAGCAGCGTGCTCAATAGTGCTGCAACATTGTTGGCTAAATTAAAATTATGGATTACTATTTAACAACTGTTTGCTGTGTTGTAACAATATTATGTGTCACAGCAGGCCAACTGCAGCTATGTCAACACCGGGGCACAAGCATAATGCGTCGATGAGAAAGAAGGCAGGACAGAGAAAGAGATGGAGGGAGTGGAGGGAAAGAAGGAAGGCTCTAATTTGGAGCGAGAAGCTCACCAGAGGACACAAGACAAGATCAATGCCAGAGAATCACAGAGCTACGGCTTCAAAAAAGAAAAACGGACAGATATTTCTCTGTGAAGTCTACCACTCATTACCATTGGTAAGAGGGTGCGGGGAGGAGGATGAGTGTGGGCTGTGGCAGATGGATGACAGGGAACCAGGGGGCTCCAGGCAGAAATCTCCAGAGCCTTTATAAGAGCTGGTTAGTCGGAACACAATGGCCACAGAAGAGTCTGTGAAGTGCAGTGAGTCAAAGAGTATAAAATACCTGACCGTGCGTGAACAGGAGGAGTCTTGGGACAGAATATTCTATTACTGTACAAAGACAGAGATACAGCATGTTCTAAGGTAGAAGGGGCACATATACTGAGAATAACAGTCCTCAGATCATCTGTCAGATTGTAGCAGGAATCAGCTCCAATCTTGTTTTTCTCTTATCTTCTCCTTTTGTTCTTCATCATCTTTTCCCTCATCTATCTGTATGAACTCAGGAAGTTAGGGATAATAAAAAGTTCTGCTATCAAATTTTGGAGCCTACTTTGTATTTAGTTTGAAAAATAAAGACACTTCTGCGCTACATTTGTTTACTGTGCTCCACATCGACTGGCTGTCTGCCTCCAACGTCAGACTGCATTGCACGCACAAGCTGAGTGTGACTGACAGAAGAGGCCATGTAGGACTGTGGGTGTAGCCTGAGTGACAGGCCTGCGGCTAAATCTCCTGTGCGACCTGGGGACTAAGAGGTGGCCAGGTGTGTGGGTGTGATTGGTGAGGGCAGTAAACAGATTATTTCTCCTTCCTGGCAGCACATGCTTTTTGTGCAAAGGTAGCCCACACAAGCCCAATCTAGTCCTATTAAGGCCTTCCCAGACTACAGTATATAATATCCGCCATATAATGACCTATTTCCACAGATGCTGGGTGGTGCAAACAAAAAAATAAGCAGAACAATCGGTCATGTTAACCTCTGCAATGTCACATGCTGGAAGACAATAGATGAGGTACATCACAGTGCTACAACATATGAGCAAACATCTAAGAATTTCCCTCCATTTTGTACCTAGTGTAATAGCTCTTGACACTAGATTGATTGCATCCATGGTGCCACAAAGCAATCCAAGGACTTAAAACTAAAGCTTTACTTTTTGTATGTTTTCATTCAGTGGTAGAAACGTAGTTTAATCATTAATTACTATGAACTCATACTGTAGCACATTAGATATGGGCACCATTGTGATGTTGATGAATAATCAACATTGCTTTCAATTCTTCTCCTTGTCCTTTTCTCTTATTTATATTCACAGGCATCATTGTCAGGCACGTACATGTACAGTATATGTGTGCAGTATATTACAATACAAACCTGAGAAATGTATCTAAGATGAGCTATAAGACTACAGGAATATTACATTATGTCACGAAGAAGCATATAGAATATCGTGAAAAATACATGGCTTGTGAGATTGCAGCATATACAAAAGACAAGAATATGATCCTCCACATTTACTGGGATTCCAATTTGTTTGTTTGTTTAAGAGATCACACAAACCTAATGGTCTAAAATGTACATTTTATCAAATGTATTCATACTAATAATGTGCAAGATATGAATATGTATGCATATGTATCCCTAATTGGCAACTTAAAATGGCACCATATTAAAAAAAATCACAATAAAAATCCAGAGTCGCAGTAGAAGTATTAGTAGGGTTGGGTGATCGTTTCAACTTTCTTCATATTGTTCAATCATGGTTACTCGAGACTGGTTACCAAGCATGGATGGCTTAGTCTTATATTTTGGGATACTCTAGGTTTTACCCAGATTCCAAAGGTGAGTCTTAGGATATTTCATATCTGCAAGCTATGTAAGCAAGCATATGGAGAGCGGAGATCTTGGGTGAGATGCAGGATTTAAAATTCACTAGTCACTTGTGCTGATTAACAGGACTCAGGGGCCGGATGTGCCGCTCCACCAAAGAAATCTCTAAATGCACAACAGGGTGCAGATTTTAGAGATTTTATAACATAATAATTTATTGTAAATTAGTTAAATTTGCCTCAATATCAGCGTAGGAAAAACCAACTGTGGATCATCCCTTCAATCGTGGATATACAATCCAATCGCCAATCAGCTCAAACCTAAGTATTAGTGTAGTTAATTATTTATTTTTTGGTGCTCTTTGCCTTTATTAAAGGACAGCTTGAGAATGACAGGACAGGGGGAAAAGAGAATTGGATGACATGCAGCAAAGGGCCACAGGCTGGAGCTGAACCTGTGCTACAGCAAGGATTTAGCCTATATGAGACACACACTCTACCAGTTAAGCTAGAGGTCGACCCATAGCTTTATCATAATTGGCACAATCATTAGTGTAGCGAGCCATAATCATTAGTGTTAGTTCAAGTTCCAAGTTAATTTATCATCAAAGTACAGCTGAAAAAATTACTAAAGTAAATCTCTCAACGAAAAGCCACATTGGTTTTTGTGTTGAAGACCACAGTAAAAACCCACGCACTTATACAAATTTAGGTCCTACCCCATTTCTTATTTTTATCCATACCCCTTGTTTTTTAAAGGACCCTTTGCCCCATGGAATAGAGTGACAAGGGGTAGTGGTTGAAATCTTCCCCTATGAATGAAGACAACCATTAAAGACCCTGATACGTCAACAGTGGTCAATGGCATTTAAGTAAACATATGCGACCGTGGCAATAACAGTATTATCACGATTACATTTATGTGATGGAGACAGTAAAGTGTGATTTTGTTCTCCGCTTAAGATTCTCGATATGAATTGATCAAACAAGTCATTAAAAAGAACACTGCTTCATTACCAGACCACTAGCAGTGATCTGTAGGCTAACGTTTGCAGCTGTAACGTTGTTGCTTGTGCAACCATGTTACTGAAGATTTCTCAAAACACTTGGTTTGGAGTGTGCTTCTGAAAATTCTCCATTTTTAAGGGGGCATGTAACCTGTACTCTCTTCCACCTAAGCAAGCATCAGGACACCCTAACACTCCTCGTTAACATGCAAAATGGAAGGGTAAGGGTTAAGTGGTAGGGGCAAGGGATGTACTGGGATCGTGCCTTTGTGTCTACATTTTACAACCACAGACCAGTGCAGTGAAAAAACCTCCCTATCCCCAGCTTCCCTGTGGGGGGACAATGCCTTATTGATGACAGAAGTCAGAAGAGACCAGTAAGACTTGTTCCAGCTAACAGGCGGGGAAGAAGAAAGGGAAAAAAAACTGTAGCACTGTACAGCAGCAGCGGAGACACATTGCTGGAATCCACTCCTGTCAGCTAATAACTAAGGGTATAATGATTAACCAATTTAAATCGACACTGCAGGCTTAATGTCTGAAATATGTGTGCATTAATTCAAAAATCTTGAACTGGGCTAAGGCTTGGAGGGAATCAGAGCTGAATCTGCAGACTTTTCTGTATTAGAACAGCTTAATATGACAGCGGTATTTTGGTTTAAGTTTAGCGCCTACAAGTGCCAATTTCTCCTGTAAGTCAAAGGAAGCCATGCTTACCCGACTACTTGGGCTATTATTAGCATTTTAATAAAAAGATCAAATAATCCCCCCTGTCATATGACTGTAAGACAAGGAAATGTATGCCTGTTTTCTTAATCCAGTGGCTAGCTTTCACCCAGTTTTTAATGACAATTTTCTCAAATTACAAAAACATCATCTTTCTGCACTGCGATGGTGCAATTGGTCATTTTGTGTGGTAAGGAAATGTACTGAGCTGCTGAGGCACAGACATTAAAGCCAGGTGAAGTTGGACTGCGTGGGTGTGTAGAGACTGCTGACTGACATCTCTCTGACTCTCCTGTTAGCTTTTCTGCATTACCTAGGGTGGGACAAATTATACCCTCATCATTCTTAATGGTATATGGAGTTTGGTGACCTCAAGTAATTCCCAGCAGCTCAGTCACACTTCAACCTGATGCCACATTCACATCATATGGGAAGGATGGTAGTAATAGGAAAGATTCCCATGTTTACAACTTGGCTGTGTGAGAGTGAACTGACAACACAGCACTACATTCATTGAATCTTAATTACGTTGAATGACAGGCACAATATTAGGTGTACATGTTTGTTTGGTTTTCAGGCACTTCATATTATTATCAAGTGCCAAGTCACACATATAAGAGCTTTCAGAAAAAAATGTTCAACTGTAATTACAAAGGAAAAGGTGTGATGGCCAGGCAGAGAAGTGTTCATTAGTGAGTCTGCTGCAGTATAAAGTCTTCGCTGTATTCATTATTAAAAAAACACGATTTGCAGCAGTGTGTTGAAGCAAACATGGGGAGGAGGTGAAGGACAATCCTCTGCAGGCAAGGAGTATCTTCAGCAGGGACATTCTTTGTCCAGAAAGCGACAGGGGTCACAGCTTCCTCGAGAAATAGGTTTCCTCACAGGTCAGTCAACTCAAGCCCCTTTAACACTGCATCTTTACGATGGCAAGAAGGGACAGATGTGATGTTTCAATGCTGTATTATATCTGCACTTCACTGCCAGGAGATTTAAGAAGCAGTTAACAGCTAACTCAAAAGCGAAGAACAGCAGCCGAAAATGTCCACAAATTTGGCAGACGTTGAAATCCGGAAGCTCCTTTCATTCCCAGCAGAGGGCGAGATCAACTGCCATATAACAGGGAAGGTAAATGACTGTTATGGCCATGGTATGCCATTGTTATGTTTAGAAAAGCACTATGTTATATGTTACACTAGAGGCTAATGCTGTTGTATACATGTCAAGCTTGGAGTGCCGGCATGCTATCTAAAATCACACACAACGGCAGCATTAAGCCGGTGTTGTTTGGTGCTGTATGAAAAAGCAAAGGTAGCATAACAAGAGGTCCTTGCTGTGACCCTATTGCAAGATCTCTGTGTAAAAAGGGTTTCAGTAGTTCCATTGACACAGTGGCAGATTCTCTGTCCTTCAATCTGGAATTCAGTGATCTCTGACAAGAAATGGGTTTCCAATGCACAGCAGAAGTTGTTTTTCTAAAGCTAAAGTCCTCAAAGCAGGTTTGGATATTTTCAAACAGCTTCTCCAGTAACTCAGCATGATTCTGAAGGTGATGTTTTTCCTCAGGTTTGTTCCAAAAGCTTTGGAAAGTGCAGCATGCCCTCCCGTATGTCAAGTTTAAACACCTCCAGCTTCCTCTGAAAACGCGCGCACCACAGACACGAGGTCACTGTGTTGTTTCTGCCCTGAAGCTTGACATTAAAGTCATTGAGGTGGGATGTTATATCTGTCAAAAACGTAAAAGCTTCTATTTTTTCTCCATTTTGCAGGAAATCCACAAACATTTTGGCTCTTGCATTTTTTAGGTTTGAAGCCCTGTGTGAATGGCCTTGAAAACTCTCCAGTATTTTGCCACTGCCGAGCCACCAGACATGATTGTGGAGGAGCAAATCATCACAAGTTGCACAGACCTCTGTCAGAAATGTGTCTCATCACAGCTTTCGTGGCTTCTGAGTACATTTCACCCAGACTAACACACAGAAACAGTGTGGATTATGCAGTGACATATCAGACCGGAGTGGTGAGTTTCTAAGCGTTGCACCAGTCGCCTCTCTCTCTCACTGTCATGAGAGGTACGCCATCCATGCTGATTCATCCATGGCAAGTGAGATGAATTGTGCCTTTTTTATGCCATCACAAAGTTGATGGAGCAAATCTTCAGCAAGAATCTCTGTTCGTCTTGGTGCAGAGGAACCTGAGAGTGGTATCTGATTTATTTTCTCCTTCATTTAATCCTTTTGCTTTCCTTCCAGCATGGCCTCACTCACACACTCTTTTATTAGTTCAGTGTCCGAAAAGGGCTTCTTGTGTTTGCCTAGGACTCATGCTACTCTCAGTGAAACCTCTCTTGCCTGCTCTTGCTGTGTCATTGATTTTAGAATTATTCAGCTATGGGCCTGATATGACGACTTCAACTGGTTTAATTTTGTGGTTCTTACCTCCATGTTCTGGAGATAGTATCGCTCACAATGGATATGTTTTACATTACCACCCTTCCCTATACATCAGACTAGCAAACACAGGTACTCCACAAAATGTCAAGGCCGCAACCCCTTTTGTGGGATAGAAAGTCGAAGGCCCTAGTGGACCTTGAATTATAATTTTGGCACATCTGCATGCATGTATTTCTTATTAAAAAAACATCTGTCTTATAGACATGTCTAATAATTGTTCTGCGACCTTGCCTTGACAGTCACTATCCATCAGTAGTGACTGTCACCAGCATCATTTAGCTTTGTACCCCACTTACAGTGAAAATCTATGTGTATTATGTGTCCAAAATCTCAGCGTGAAAGTCTTGATGAACCCGCTACACAACAGCTTCTCTCCTGTGACAAGGTGTTTCTTTTCCCCATAAGGGACAAGGCATTGGCAATGACCTACTGCCAGTCTGGTCTATAGCTTAGAGTCAATGCTCCTCTATCTTTCTTATGACATTGTAGGGAAAAAATTGGGAGATCAGTGTTTGGTGTTAATGTTGGCGCAACCAACTACACAGCAACTCTTTGGCCTGTGTTATTAATTCAAACCAGTTTGATTAAAGCAGGAATTTGCAGACATGTTTCAACCTTCTCTGTGTACGCTGTTGCCATCTACCACGGGATGCTGGATTGTTTTCCCCCAAAAGGGGTCACGTTGATGAAAGCCTACTCTAAATGACTTACTGCTGGTCTGATGTATGGCCACTTAACATTTCGTTTCATTGCAAGTACAGCAACACTGGTTTTGTGCATCCTTTGGGCAAATCAAGCATCTTTTTCTCAGTCCACTCATCGTCAACCTTCCGTTTTTGTATCGGCTAGTTTGAGCATGCCATTTTACTTTTTTCAACCAGAGTTCCTACATCTGATCTGACAGCCTTGCACACTGTGGCGATGAGAAGGCAGCTGAATGCTGAGAGGTGAGGTGATGTGATAGCTATATGTCATTCGAAAGCAGTCTGGATCAGTTTGCAGCAAAATTTTGTTTCCGGTGCTGAATAAATTGTATTTCTCTCCGGATGTGGACTGGAGTCTGCCTATTGAGAATGTACGCAACAGCCTTGTTACAGTAAGAAAAGCACAGGTGCAACCAATAACATTGATGATGGCCTCATTCCATTTAAGTGTCCCAGTAAAGCATGACAGTGAGCCAGCATGCACAATACCAGCATTCTGAAATTGGAACACCTGAATGGACTGCTGCCATGATTACTAGTTTTATTAGTCACACCTGTGCTTTTCCTGCTGTGACATGGCAAAATGTCTGCTGTGGAAAAGTGCTTGGCGCACAAGGCAGACTATTTCCTTTTCATAAAAAAAATTGCAACGATTATTGTTATTAAGGTAAATCACATAAATGAGGTCATTGCTTTTAAAAATAACTTCTAGCAACAATGACAATCACTACAGCTGGGTGACTGAAGAGCGGAAATATTAGTGTTGCCTGGTTAAATCAATTCAAATTCAAAAACTGATGGCAGGGTCGAGAAATAGGCAAAACCAGCACGAATCCATCAATCCGTCCGAGCTGGTGTCAACAGTACAGGCTGCTGGTGGGGGATATGTGGAGTCTTTTTTTGTGGCAGAACACAGTAGGGTCCTTGAACCAATTAAGCATTATTTTAATGCCACTGCATATCTGAATAGTTGAGGGCTCACAGTGAAAGTGTTATTTTATCAAAGCTTTAAATGATTTGTCTCTTCAGTCAAAACACAACACAGGAATCAGTCATAACATTAATACTTGTGCAGGGATTATGCTTCGGAAAACTGATATCTTAAATAAACATACTTGCATTTTAAAGGGAAATAGAGTCAGCACTATAATTTAGAGGATAAATCTAATCACAATGGAGTTGTGGTGTAATTATCCTTTGTCTGACAAAATCGAGCACTGTGCATGTTATCCAATAATTAATAATTCATACATTATTCAAAATGTGGCAAGTCAATCCAGAATGAAAGAATATTTCTGAACGAGGGCAAGCAGCGAGGAGGTTTTTCATTTTTATAAAACAGCAACCACCCACAGTAAGGACATGACACAGGAGGAATTTATAGATATGGACATATTATCTAGGATTATGCACGTTGTAGCACAGCATTACAACCAACTTGGATTGATGGATGCACCAATGAAACCAACATAAAATGTGCTCACAACATCATATGAAAAAAATCACCTTTCCACACGGAAAGTAGTACTATACTTTCAGGAAAAAAAAACAAAAAAAAAACAGGCTTATCAAAGTAGAGATTGTGATAGCAGTTTCTGTTTCCCATGACAATCTCAACACTGATTCTGAATGTATCACACTCTGCCAAGTATCAAGCGGTGACATGTGGTGAAATACAAGCAAACCAAAACAATTTTCTTTTGTGAAATCAGGAAAATAATAAATGATTCAAAATGGCAGTGTGATGAGCTGCTTCAATACAAAAGTATCGACCTTCAGAAAACTAGTCATAGCCTAGTCCTCCTGCTAGGTGTACCAAACATTACTGAATACTGATCCGTGAGCAAAACTTCTCTATATATTCGCCTGGAGGGATGCTAAATGTAATTCATGCTCGCGGCAACGGTGTCTAGTAACTGTGAGCTGACTGAGAAAGTGACTTCTTTAGATGTAGTGTCGATGTTCTCCTACCTCGAGGGTTATTGAGTGCAGCTTCCGTGGCCTTCCTGCCCTCCCCACAGTGGCTCTGGTCAAAAGGTAGACACTGCTCCCCTGTCCCGGCTACTACCTCCAGGTTGCGAGATGGATCTTTCGGCTGCCCGAGGTTCCTCACCCGGTACACTCTGCGGCTACTGGTGTCTGACACGTAAAGAACCTCCCCCATTGGATCCATGGCCAGGTAGTATTTATGAGCAGGGCTGGTGCTAGTGACAGAGAGCGTACAAAGTTAATGGAGAAAGCAAGGATATTTTAGATGCTAATTTTCTTATGACACACAATTTTCCGTAGAGCATTTAGATTGAGTTTTAGAACATGTTTCTTTTTTCTTACTTACTTACTTACCCAAAGTGACACAAACTGTGTACCCAGTATTCATGACTAGACAATACCATCAACTGAAGTAACGGCATTTAGAGGCAATCAGGTGAATAGCATCACTATAAGAGACTCCAGGAATAAACTTGTGTCTGTGCTGGAACAAGACAAATGTCCTCCAATTTAAATAGCACAGATTCCCACAGCATTAATCTCAATCTTGAGATTTTGTATCGGCAAGTATGTTAAAGAAGAAAATCTCAAAGATGTTAATTTCAATAAATGTCTGTTAAGTCACTATCTATCGCCAAATGAGGTAACACAATGGTGATAGTGCCTGTGGCCCACTGATGAAAGCCTCTGCCTCTGCAGTATTACAAACTGGGTGTCTGTGGGCACATTTCCAGGAAAAATCACAAGTGGTGCACAGTCATTAATAATCCGCCCTCACACACACACCACAACATGTATGGACAAACATACACAAACGCACACATACACACCGTCTATACTGTGGTAACCCTCTCATCTCAACAGCTGCAGGACTAATAAAACAAGCTAATATAAATACATTCACCCGCCTGGTCTGAACAGACTGCCAACAAACACACTGCAATTACTGCTTATTACCATAGGTGCCACCAAAGAGATCTAAACTGAGACTGTAACTTAAAGAAAAAATGTTAATGAGGTTATTAATTCAAATTATTAAACCAATGATTGATATGTTGTATGTAACTACTACTAATAATCACATGCAGCGAAGCGAACCAGGGCTAATCTCAACATCCTCAATATACTACATTCAGACTACAGGAAAAGCAATCTGTCATACTAGGAAGTCTCCAGAGTTGGGTATAACGCGTTACAAAGTAACGCGTTAGAGTACTTTGATTAGTTTTTGCAGTAACGAGTAACCTAACGCGTTAGTTTGCTGTTTGAGTAATCAAATACTTAAGTACATTTTCAAACAAGACATCAGTTACTTCCGTTACTTTTAGA
>NC_065509.1:13980037-13987073 GCF_006386435.1 Epinephelus moara
TAGATATCCGCAACTGAATTATGACTAGTCAAAATGACGTTGTAGATATCTCAAACTGGAATTATAGATAGTCATAATGTAATTGTAGATATCTATAATGACAAACCCCATACACATGAATGGCAAAAATAGTTTGAATCTTACTAGTCAAAACTGAATTACAGATATCTGTAATTCAGTTTTGACTAGTCAGAATGACATCATAGATATCTGTAATTCAGTTTTGACTAGTCAAAATGACGTTACAGATAGGAAATGTAGAATACTCAAAAGTACTTTAAAAGTGCTTGAGTTACTTTTCTCAGGGAGTAACGTTGGAAGTACTTTTAAAGTAACTGAGTTACTTTACTCGGGGAGTAACGCAGTAAAGTAACTGGTTACTTTTTAAAAAAGTAATGCAGTAATGTACTTTGATTACTTTTAAAGTAACCCTTACCCAACACTGGAAGTCTCTATGTGAATTTCACAGCATATCAGTTGTTTGCACATGGTTCTCAACATGGAAGTGGCTGAACTTACAGCTAGAAGCTAACCATGCTAACTCCATAAGCAAAGATAAACAGCAGCAACAGTGCTGGCAGAGCTAACAGTGTTAACCGGGGGGAATCAAAGGGTGGTCATTACCCGTTTGTGACAATGCTATCCCAATATCAGCTGTAACTGCCATATGAGTGCAGTGCAAAACGGCTGTGATGAGCTAGCCAGTGGGACCGGACTAACTGACCACAACAAATTACAGAGAAGCTCAGACTACAACACACACAGAAGTAGACTTTATTCTCTGCACAAGACGCTATTACTCTACTATCTCTTATATCTATCTATCTATATCTAACTATTTATCTTTACCATAGCAAACAGTGGTTTGCTGCTTTATTAATACTCCGAATGTCGTATAAAGAACCTTTAAAGAGCAAAATGCCACCCTGGATACAGAGGTCTTTTCTACATTACGCTCACACCTATAGAATAGACTGTATGCTGCATAAACCTGATGAAACTTTTTCAAGGAACCTGAAACATGAAACACTAGTGTATGCCAAGGTGAACATTAAATATTTGCTACTTTTGTCGTGGATCTATTCACCGTAATGATAAAACAATATCGACATTTTTATTTCATATAAAATTGAATTTCCATCACTCTAACTTCGTAATAAGACACCTTATTTCTCGAGCCTGGCAATGGAGAATATTAATGTCTAGGCTACAGCGAAGGGAACAGACTTTTAATATCAGGCTTGCTCATTTTTTCTTTATTTGATAAGGAAAGCTGGGAGACGACAGCGAAGCCTCTCAGTACAGGATTTAATGCGCGTCCCCTGTATAATGCTCACCTATAGTATCAGTATATAAACAGCAGTATGCAGAGAGCGACAATGGCTTACAATGATGTCAGGGAGATGTTTTTGTGTAAGCCAAGATTTTCAAGTGCTAGTCATATGTTCGTCAGGTTAAATGTGTCCTTGTGTCAGGCAGAGATAAGGAACCTAATGTATAAATGTATGTGGAGACTGGATAAGGTGGAGAACATAATTTATGCATTCATAAATCCTACCAAAAGCTGCACCCTTCTACAATATTTCAATGATATGATCCCTCTGTTGCAGAAGTCTAGTGGTGCATATTCAGGGTTATGCTTATAAGATGTACGTGTTTCTGTTTTTGATTTCATGTGGTCTATATACTATGAGATAGCTGTAAAATGTTGTCTTTCACAGTTCATTTTATCTTTTACTCCTGTGGCACACGGCCCAGAATAAAGCAAACTAAATTGAGAGCAACAAGAAACCAGGAGAGACAATAACAGGGAGTGGGGATAACATGCAACAAAGGTCCGGACCAAAATTAAACCCAGAACATTCATATAGCTAAATTTGGCCTAAGCCAAATGAGGCATGTGGACACATAATTGTCTATTGTTCTAGCTGTTATTGTTAGATTATGAGAGGTAAGAGTGGACAAAAGACTGGAAGTTTATTCAGCATAAGGCTCAAAAATACAGAGTGCTGTGTGGAGGACAGAACACAGTATGGAATTATGTACTTTTCCAACTGTTTAAATAAAACTGTCTTTTGTCCTCGGGCTGAAGAAAGCACACTAAGAGCACTGACTTCTTTTACCATTACACTGACAGTATACTGTACTCTGTGTAGGAGGAGAACCAACACTGTGGGGATGCAGCTGTGCAGCGAACACTTGACTTGTTTCTGTACATATAGTCTGCAGTTTATTAATTACAGAGAACCTTTAATAATAATGTCGGGTCATTTTGGTGTATTATCGTGACTTGAACAAAGTGATTGCAAAAAAAAATAAAAAATTGTGAAAAAGAATTAGAATTTTGCACTTTGAACATTGTAACTAAGCGAGATCCAAGCAATTACTTTGTAGCGTGAAATCCAATGTCAGCCGGGTCTGGTCAAAGGCTTCCTGCCAATTAAACCCAAAGACACCCTGTGAAAGTGCTTTTCCCTTCTTTTTTCAATAAAAAGTCATGCAAGGGAAATTACAATGTCAAGAGAAATATTTCTAATGTCATGCCTCTGCACATTCTTCCTCAATTAGCAGTTACACTTTTTTACTGAGCTAAAAGCCTTTTTGTTACTTAACTAATCGGTTCTTATAATTTTCTGCTTTATTTGGACAGCAGATGTACGCTGTATGACTCGCCTGCCCTCACCAGCCTTTACTCTCTGAAGAGAAAACTTACTTCCGATAGTAGCCTGAACCTTCTCCCTACCCAGAAAAAAAACAAAAAAAAAACACTTGCAGCATAGGCAAGGGTACTGTCAGTCATCGAGTCCATTAAGTGCATAACTGTTTACAGAGCTCTGCACTGAACTGCACATACATAATTTAAACTTGATCCTAAGAGAGTTATTCACAGAGTTTCAAAGTGTGCCACTGCTCCGCGCAGCATATCATATTTGTTCGGCCTCTTGAAGCTACCACAAGCAATGCACGGTGCATATAACTGATTACAAATCACTTCCCCTGTCTTTTTCTCAATTAGACGCTCGCAGCTCAGAATACATTTATCCAGTGGAAGGGAAATGAACAACAATAACAAACACCGCACAAACAACCTCACTCTGGTCTCCCTTGTTCTCTCCACACAAAATAAGAAAACAGTGATCAGAGTTGATAGACACAGTGATCTAGCTGTTCCTGACTGTCTCTCTGAATCGACCGTCTGGGCTCTCAGATAATATTGTGGAGGACTTCCTCCTCCAGGGATTTTAATTTTGGCCAATCTCCAAACTGATACTGTAAAAATCCATCATTGTCAGGATTTTATGTGTGGCAAAGCAGAATCAAAGAAGAAAGTAATGTACCTCGCAATTTACTGGGAACATGCTACCAGGTAACAATACTTCTTGTGAATATAATCCAATTCATCTAATTGCAGTAAATGTGTTTCATATATGCTCCATGGTAACACCTTATTTTGAAAAGCCGAAGTAGTCACATGAGAATCCTAGGTTGTTTCTATCTATTTGCCATAAAGGTCAGAGTAAGGGTGCACTCCACCTTTAGCCGCAGCTGGTTTGACCACGGAGATGTGAGTGACGGCTAGCTTGACCGCAGTCTTTATCTCGGTCAGCTCCTGTGCTTCTCTCGTGGTCCAGAGGCAGCGTCTGCATCGCCTTGGCCGCCAGGTTCATGGTGTTCAAACGTCAATATTGTAACGACTTCATATGCATATACAACTGAAGCGAATAATGTGCGGTCTTTAAACGATAAACAATTCACACCATAGCAGTAACATTCAGAAGCAACAGTAAACTAAACATGATTCAGAGACATTATTTTCAACTAATTCTTAATAACTTGTAATATTTATTTATTTTAAATATTGAATGAGTGACACCAATAACTCCTCAGTGTTCAGGCAGGGCATGGGGCTGATAAGTGGGGCGGGCCACTCCCCCAATATTATGGTAGCGGAAACACTGGAAGAATAGACAATGGTTTTACAGTGAGTACATCCCATATTGTCTCTCCTTGGAGAACACCTTGTTTTGAAGCCCTCTTGGCTGATAGGCACTTTGCTGGGGGAAAGAAATGTGGAGTGAAAAGCTTTGAAAGCTGAATATAGATAAATAATTAATGCATTTGACTTGGGAGAACAATAGTATAGAATAAAGAGAAACACTAACATGCAGCTACCAGTAAAAAGCTGCTACGGAGAAAAAGGAGGAAGCAGGAACTAAAGGAGAAACCTCCAGGGTGAGTAAAGGGTATCCAAAGTGCCTACGGAAAAATACAGTTGCTATAGGCGTAGACCTGGGCTCGCAACACAGCGTCAATCTAATCTGACTTGCCCCACAGCTCTGTCAGATTGACTAAAGTGCCTTTTCATTTACAAGAGCTGCCAGGGTCCAGATGTCTTCCTATGAACTGATTATATGAAAGTGGACAGAATAGTGAATATCAGAATCATATTTTTCATACAGTTAAATATTTTCCCTTAGAGTGGCAGAAGCTAGACGTTTCAGCCATTTGGTCATTACTAAGACAACTATTTTCAAGTGTTTTACTTGAAGCATTTTCAACTATTTATCCATTAGTTTTAGCTTGCCGTTTCAACTGTTTATCTTTGCTACTTTTGTCTGTTAGCCATTTATTCATTACTGTAAACATAATTTCAACTATTTATCCATTCATTTTAGCAAACTAATTCAAATATTTATACTTTTAGCTATCAATTTCAACAATTTATTCATTACTTTCAGATAATTATGTATACTGTTTATCTAGTTCATTTACATACAAAAAAGCTGTTTAGCATTGGCAGAGAAGATTTGGCAATTTTTTCATGGGCGCAACCCTCATACTCAGCTCTGCTGCTCATCCCACAAATGCATGTTCCTTACAAATGTGGCACCATTTAAAAGGGAAATAAACAGGCTTTCCAACAGTATAAGATTTATTGCCAAGAAGCATTGTTACAACAGAGACATAACCTACCAAACACAAATTTCCTTAATTTTTGTGCTTAGTTTATTTTAATCATATATCCAAACTTATCCAAACCATGTTCCATAACTATTAGCTATTATTTATCCATTATTTTTAGCTAGCTGCCTCAGCCATTTATCCATTACTTACAGCTAAAAATTTCAACTGTTTATCTACTACATTAAACATTCTGTTCTAATCATGTATCCATTACCACTTAAGCTTTTTCAACACCTTATATCAATTAGCTATCATTTATTCACTACTTTTAGCCATCTGATAGCATATCTATTAGCTATAAAGTGCTTCAGGGATTACGTTTTTCTGTAGGGCAGAAGTTAGCTTCGCCCTGGTTCCATCTTCAAAAAAGCCTGTAGAATATTTCCACTGGATTTTGGATTATTGCTGTGGCAAACAAACATTTATGGTACTCACACATTTTGTTCAGGAAGATAATTTTCACAAATGAACTCCACTTTCATGATTTTTTAAGCCCAAATGCAATCACCAGAGATAAAAAGCTAACGTTAGACTATAAACGAACCACACTCAGTTGCATGATTTAACATCCCTACCTCAACGACGCTGAAAAGTCGTGTTCGGTGTGATGACGTTCTGTACTGTGTTCGAAATCGCTCCCTATCACGGATATAGTGCACTATATAGTGTGTTCGCCATTTTGTAGTGTTTTGTCGAATTCTCCGCAGTTAATTTCATTCACTATATAGTGGACTATAAAATACCCACAATGCACAGCAAATGTGAGTGAACAAACGATGTACCCTACATTTTACTCCCGTATACCACAATGCAATGCGGTCGTCTTTTGCCAGAGGAGAAGAAGAAGAAGAAGAACTGCAAAGATGGCACAAAAAGAAAAGAAACGAATTGGATGCTAGCCGGTAACGTTAGCTCACAAGCTAATAATAGCCACTTAGTTTGCATGAGCCAGGTAGCTTGTAGCTTGTGCACTATCGTGGGCTATTACAGCTCACAATGCAGACACACAACCGTAGCTGACAAAACCAAATGTCCACACCATTGACAATTTATTGACAAAAAGTACAACCACCATACAGTTTGATCATCCTCAAAGTGCCCGGTTTGTTTACATGATGCTCGGCGTGTCCACTTGCGTCACAGGAGTATGCGGCGCAGCTACTGATGCAACGACGTTCAGAAAATTTCAGTTAGTGTCCGAAATTTCGTTCAGTCGTTCCCCATGTAGTGCACTATATAGTAAACACGAAATAGGGAATAGTTAGTGAGTGAGTGAGTGAGTGAGTGAGTGAGTGGACGGTTTCGAACAGAGCTCTGCAGTCTCATTTAGCTAATTGTTAGCAAACTGCCTTTTTAAGACACATGAAAGCTAAAAAAAAAAAAAAAGTCAAAGTCTCTTACGATTGTGTTAACAAGACTTCAAAAAACCCACTGACTTCAGGATGAGGGAACCAGGAGTGCGAAAATGCTAAGGACTCCCGGGGACTAGCTAAAGGATTCAAGTGTTTCCCATAACTATTAGCTATTATGTTTCCATTACTTTAAGCTAGCTGTTTTAATTTCTTCTCAAAAGTGAACTAGTTTTCATGCCATCTTAGTGGCAACCTATAGTGTTTAGAAGTTATAACTGTCTCTGGCTGGCTAAATCTTTTAAAATGTTAATTCTATTTAATCTAAGTGGTTGAGCTGCTCAACAATCTTTGCACTTACCCCCTGGCAACTGCTGAAGTACCCTCTGAGGCACAAGTACCACTGGTTGGGAATCACTGACTGAGCCTATACAGAGGAAATTTATCACACTTTGTGCACGTTCACATTTTCACACATGCAGACACATGTACACACTCACCCATACGGTACAACCATAAACACACAGCGAGGTTATCCTTTTTGCATGGTTGGAAACTTTGGCATGCTCGAGATATGGCATCTTGAAAAATCCTCTCTCTTTTCAAATCGGATAAACCCTCTTCGTCTCTCTCACAAACACCCACAAGCACACACAAACACACACACACACACACACACACACACACACACACACACACACACACACACAAACACACAATCG
>NC_065509.1:13987111-14007111 GCF_006386435.1 Epinephelus moara
CACACAAACACACACACACACACACACACACACACACACACACACACACACACACACACAATCGGCTTGATATAACCCCTGATAGCGGTGCACACACAGACAGACACACAAACATCCACACCCACACAAACCCTATAACATCTGTCTAATCTTCTGTCGAACATGGTGTATCGAGCTCACACCACCATCAAGGCTCGGGGCCAGGGACGATGTCGGGGCCATGCAAGGCCTTGGGCTTTTAGCCTGGCTCAGAAAGTGAGTGAACTGCGGCATCCACCAAACAGACTTCCAGTAATCCTCTGAAACATGAAATCCTTGACATTTTGGCTGATTTCCAATTTATAAATTTAATATCGCCTAGTGAAATATAAATGGGGTTAGGACAGATCTGACTACAACCTGAGTATATGCAGATTTTGGGAGTGGTGTGTTTGTGAGAGGAGAGAAAGTCAGGTCAATGCAATTATACAATACGCATTAAACAAACCAAGATAAAGTGCCGTGAGGCATTTTGCAACATGGCCTGTCCTTTCTCTTGACACGTGTTTTTTGTGTGCAAGTGTGTGTTTTGTACAGGAATATAAAAGGAGGTGTTAATCACTAGTTCTCACCTGTGTCTGGTGTCCCGGTTCCTGATAATAAGCCATAAAGGAGCGTTTAAAAAGGAGAAAAGAGAAGGTAAAAACAATCATTTATGATGCTAACGAGAGTCACTCAGAATTTCATAGGCCTACAATGAGTCAATTTTCTCCTCATAAAGTGAGATTAGGGTTGATTTAGACGGCTGTATTGTTTCACATTAAATATTAACCTAAACAGGAAGCTTTTTGGCATTTCCTCCCAGAGGACAGGGAAGTATCAAATACAGACACTATGAAACCTCCGTCTGAACCAGAAATATTAGTCAGAGATACAATAATAACAGAGAATGAGAGAGTAAAGTTACATAAGGAGAACACTTTACAGGACAAATGACTGTGCAATCCCATCGAGATTCTACGCTTGAGAAAATACAGAAATAGAGAATGTAGTGCCTGCAGCGCAGTAGGAGATATCATCGTCATAATCCACGGAAAAAAATATCTTTGTTTCACAGCAAAGACTTTCAGCTGCTCTCACATCCTAAAGAGGTAGATTAGAGCCTGTGATGTCTGAACCTCACACACTCTGCTTGTGCATGGAGACAAACTTCAGAATGTGTTCTGTTGAGATCAAACAGATCACAACTGCAGATGCCGACCAGAGCTAATGCCATACTAACCCATATCAGCCCAGCTAATTTTGTTCTAATTGTGCTCAAGTCAATCCGATGCTCAAAATCCCACTGCTTCCCACTGTGGGAGATCCCTATCAAGATCAGTCTCCTCTTATCACATGCATACCCAACAAGATTGTGATACTCACTTGAGTTCCAGTATGGTCCTTGTGTATCCATCAGGGTGGACCCTGCGGATGAAGTTGAAGTCGCCCACGTAGAGAGAGCCGTCAGGGCCGCTGGCCAGCGCCACGGGGGCGAAGAGCATCATGTCCCGAGCAGCGCCACTGCAGCTTGGACCGCAGGGGACACTCCGGTAAAAACCATTCCCCATCACAGTGCTGATGACAGGAGGCTGCTGGGAGAGGAAGACGTTCTCCCCGTTTCCCTTGTGAAGGATTCCTGGGGAGGGAGGAATGCAAGAAATAATTTCAAGCAGGGCTCAAAACAAACTTTTGAAAGTGGCAACGAGGCATCAGCTTTTGAAGCTGAAAGTAAGGCTGCCATTTTAGTTACCTTATATTTTGAGTTATTACAATACTATGCAGTTATATGACAGTCTTATAATAAATATTAAATTTTTTATTACAATAACTGAACAAATTCTTTGTAGACTGTGTTTCATCTGATACTTAATACAATTCAAATCTTAAGTGCAACTTAATTTGCTTCACCAGCGTGTCGGAAACAGATGTCTGTGCGTAGGTGAGTAAACACACCAATCCTACATGAACAATTTCTGCCACATTTTTAAGTTTGTGATATTTCACATGACAGTTTTTCTGTTCGTTTTTTTTTTGTTTTTTTTTTGTCTGAGCTCGTCTTACTGGCTTTAGGTAGATGGCAGTCATTTGGATAAAGGTGTCATTTATCAAATTTACTAATTTTGATGACAGCTGTGGGGTTTAGCTGATCAAACCACACCCACACCACCCTAATGAAGCAGATGAACTGAGTGTTTAACTTACACGTCAAACAAAATCTGATGTTTTTGCATTTTTCTACTCAGATTGTTTGACATTTAACAAGAAATATTTGATGTTATAGAGAAGTAATTACAATTGAAGCCATTTTTTTAGGGGGCTTTAATGGTGGTTTGTTAGTATTGTAGTATGATGTCACCTTGTCATTCAGACTCCTGTATTTTTGCTATGTTTGCGTCATGGACCTCAGCGGAAATGAAATGGAAAACCTTGGACTTTATTGTGTTATCCTTGACATTTCTGCAGTTCTGTGAGATTTTATATAGTCCTTTGTGAATGTCAAGATTTATCTTGTAGCATTTTTGTCCTAAACTATTTATTTGGGACACACTGCATGTGATTGAGTCAAAGAAAACACAACCTCAGTACTGTATCCCCTACCACCGACAAAAAAACACACCAGTTTGATTCAGTTACATTTTTGCATTTGAAAATAAGGGCAGGTGTGGCACTTAGCTTCAATATGCCAAACACAAAACCAGACAAAATATTAACAAAAACTGTATGCAAATATATTGTTGCTTCTCACCGCTGCGTATGTTGAGGGCGTGGTGTTTGTCCAGAGACCACCCTCCCAGGTTTGAGGGGACCAGTTCAAATCCCTGCATCAGAGCAGTCCTCCTCTCCCATTGGATAACGCCAGGACATGATTCATACTCGTAGCCAACAGACACTGAAATGCAAACACACATAAGTGGGCTCGATGTTACGCGCAGTAATGACTATGTGCTGCAGACCCGCTGTGTCTAACACCACAGTACGTGAGGCAAAATGACTGCGTGCGGCTGTATTTGTATAGAACTTGACAGTCAGACTTTTACACACGCACACACATTCCCTATCTCTCTCAAAACTATACTGTATTGAGTGGTGAGACAGATGAAAGGCCTGTGGCGAGACCTCATCAGTGTGTGTGTTTGAGAGAGATCAGTGAGAAGTGGAGGCGTAATCAGGAGGAGCCCGTCTTCATGAAGGAGCCCTAGAATTAGCTGCTTGGCCTCTTAGTTGTAATGATACGCTGTGCAGCTTCCCACTACAACTAACAACTATCAACAGCTTTTTTTTTTTTTTTTGGCTTGGCAGGATTAAATATGTTTCGACAGTAATTTACCACTTCAGACTTGGAATGCGTTTAAAAAGCAGCAGGTGACAACGCCGTGGTAGCTCTCAAAAACATGTAAACACACAAACACACTTACATATATGTTTTTCTGAATCACAATAACACATACGTACAGAACCAAATACTGTATATGCATCAAGTCTCTCTATTGGAGTCTAAGTTGGCACTGAGGCTGAGGAGCGCAACTTATGTTGTAATTGTCGGCAAAATTGTAATATTATTGATGTTCAAGAGTGCTGACATCACTAAAGTAAGATTCGAAAATAATGTTAGACTCCATGGAAATAACAAACGCATCCAAACTGTGATCGCTAGTGTTTCTTTAACCAAAAAAACTCAATCTCATCAGGCAAAAACAGCAAAGTTTGCTGAAAGGTGACAAATGTACATGCCTTCTTTAGTTTAAAGCTGCATTAATTTTGTTGGCCACTTGGAGACAGCGGAAGAAGCTGTAAACACAACACTGACATAATAACACCATACAGTGAACTTATTAGCACAGTTGCTCACTTACACATCTAACAGACAGAGCAACATTAGCATTTATGTCACTAGCCAACTGACAAATGCAAGTCCAACATTTACTCTCCTGTTGATTACCAAATATCTGGCATTTAAGCAGCTAAATGCTACGTTCACATGCTAGTCGCTAACTTTGCCTTTCTGCCGTTTGATACGATGGAGTGTGTGGTGGCTTCATCAGAGCTTTTACACTGAAAACAGCTGCCTGCTGTGTCTGGAAACTACTTTGATGATGTTTGCTGGCTGGAAAATCAAAATAATGAGCTGAAAGACACTGAAGCATCAAGCTGAGGAGACCTGCAGAGTTGGGTGATGATTCTCTGTGGTGCTGAAATTACACTCAGTAGTTTACAAGTAAAGCCTTTTTATATCACATGCCCAGCGTTAGATTGCTTTGAGTGGCTGGGAGTGAGTGTTGGTTAGAAGACACTTTTTACTGTAGAGGAGTTAACCTGAAAGAAAGAAGTCATCACATCTTTTTTTCGGTTATGTGATGTTTGAAACGTTTTGCCCACTTTTGTTTAATGTATGGAATTAAAAGCACCCTTTAAGGTACTGTATAATTAAAGCAGTAGGAATTCATTACAGCCACAATTTAAAATGATAAAACATTGCTTAAATTAAGATAATGACACACTGTAAAGTGAGGACAACTTGACGCGTGTGACACAAACACGGTAGAAGAATAGTCGTTGCTGTCAATCACTGTTGGCACTGATCTCTCTCTCTCTGTCTTCATTGTAAACCGACATGCATCTGATTTGATGGGCACACAAGGGGAACTGGGGAGCAAAGCCAGCATAAAGACCACGGGAGATGGTGGAATACGTAAGTAGGGGCGCTCACATTATGTACAAACTCAGGAGATTCCCTCTAACGCAGAGAGAAACTCTCAGTAGCCACATGGGGCCAACTTAAATCTCCAACTCAATGCTACAATCGATAAAGTGATTGGGGAGGGAAAATAATGGGTAATTTGGGACACTGGGGATAGTGAAAGAGAAAAAGAAACCGTATAGTGTTGGACAAAAGTTCTGAGTCGAGGAACTATCGCTGAAGTTCATTCAAAAGGTTCATTTGTTTCAATTTTGTGTCTTAAGCTCTGATAGGCTTGTGATCTTGAGTTTTTGAAGGGCAGAGAGAGAAGTGAGACGCACAGAGTTTAAATTTATATTAAAGTAAAATCAAAACACGTGTCTTCAAATATAACACATTTGTATTGTGTAATTTCTGACCCTTGAAGTCACATTGTACCCCCCTTGAAGAGCCTGTTTCATGGCCTGGAAACCAATCCATCCTTATGAAAATGCATCAAAAGGTTGCCATAAATACATTGCCGTCAGCAGGGACATTGTCCCGTTTTTTTAAACCTACAATAAAACTTATTTCATTTGAGGAACAAGGCTTTTCCAGGACAAAACGGGCAAAGCAATCTCAAAGGGAAAGTGTCAGTGTTTTGAGAACTGCTTCACAACCGAATATTACTGTGGCTATATTACAAGAAACGACACACACATGTACACACTCTCTCTCACAAACAATACACATGCAGTCCGTAAACGCACACTCGATATCTCACAGGTGAAAGCTTTCATTCCCCTCTGCTGGAGCCTCAGGCAATGTGTTCACCCCAGCAAACAGAGCATGATCTCCCTTTCTCTTGTTCTTTCTGGCTATGTGTGAGCACATGAAGTGTGTGGAGACGCACACACGTGCTGGCGGAAACGGGAGTGTGTGCTTGTCTGTGTCGCTGTGCCAACAAAGCACCAGGATCCATTAGAGCGGAAAGGGGTTGGGGGTGGGGGTGGGGCTGCAGCTCCCAATATGGGGAAAAAAATGTGCTTAATTTGAAGGATAAATTTGTTTTCCACTTAGATGTGAAGATGTGACTGCTCGCCTTCACATTAGTTAAAAGTTTAGATGAGCTGCTCAACATAAACTGGTCACAGAAAAAAAAAGCCTCAAAAAATAATGTAAAACAGCACAGTTCTTACATTAAAATAGGCTGTATGGAAAACAGAGACACAGCATCGAGTGGTGAATGTGTCTGCATGTCACCTATACATCAGCAGGCACATTTATGCAGACTTTACACTGTTTTTTATGCTGCCTGGGAGATTTATCCTGTAAATCCGGTGTTTTTTTATTTTGTTGAAACTCTTTTGAATCTTTGGGCTCTATGTTGGTACCTTGGTGACTCACCGTGCGCCACAGTGGGAGGAGAAGCGTGGTAGAGGGTGTGGCAATGCCAATCTAGCAGCGCACTGCAATCTTTACGCTCAGAAAGAGTGCATCTCGTATGGTCTGCTGCCCTCCTGCTCAGAGCAGGACGACAGCTCAGCGTACTTGTGTTCCATAATATTTTGGTCACTTTATTTGTCAAAACACATCCATAAAATCTTCCCTGAAGTCATATAAAAATCCCCTTTATTCAGGTTTTGTTCATCTCTCCACTTTCGTTGTACGATTTCCAGCCAGCTGACACATGACTGCACAGGAAAAAACAACATTTTATTTCGGTTATGTCTTGAATGCCAACGATTAATGAGTGATTCTTACCAGCTCTGTCATTTAAGACAGTGAGTGGTCTGTGCCAAAGATCTTTCCTTTAAACTAGTGACTCTACAGCCATCTGAAAGCAGCAGGTATTTCCATCTGCAGTCTCTCACAGGAGTGATGGTGCACACTGTCAAGCCACAATTACGCACGGCAGACAGGTCGGTTTTGTAAAATAAGGATCAGACTGTTGCAAAATAACCACAGCAGCATCATATTTGTTGTTATGATTAATTATTCTACAGTTTCTACTGCAAATCAACAGGCGTGTCAGAGACGGATGCATTTATACAGTTCCAGGAAAATTATGATCATTTAAAACTCCTCTTTCCGCTAATAACTCTCCCAGGATGGTCCGTTCCTGCCAGTCTTTCAGTAGGTGTTTCCATTCAACGGCTGCCTGCCTCATCTTTTTTAAACAACTTTGGCAAAAGTGTCGCCTGAATAGGTTTTGTAATTTTAACACAGGCAGACATGCAGCTGCTGTGAGCAACATGATATGATGGAGACTGTTGATTTTTAAAATACCAATTTATTTGTGGATCATTACCAGGGTCACGTTTATGTGGCAATATGAAGATAAAAAGGGTAACAATTTGGTTTCCCGCAATTATATCTGCAAACTTTGAACTTTAAAAATAATTCCGGGACAAAAAAACAGCACGCCATGTATTAAATACTTTTGGTATGGTACTACAGTGGTATTTCAGATAGTTAGTGTCATTGTGATGACAAATTAACTCACACGCTAGTATGCATGGAGACCGTGGTAACCGTCAGACCATAAGCACCCCCACAGAAGTGAACCCAATTCTCTTGGCAGTATATTTGAGGTGCTGTATTCATATCTGAAGCTCTGCAGGTCCAAGACAACAGGAAGTTTCCTTTGAAGAAAACTCTCCACAGGATTGTTAAACTGCCAGTGCATCATGACAGGAAGAGCTCTGTGTTTAAAAGGGATGAAAGTAATGAATATGATTGGCCATGTTTGTTACAGCCTCTGATGCACCCACCTATAATGTATGATAATGTATTCTTTCTGATCCCACCCCATGCCTAAGTACGCCACAGGTGCGCCAGAGGAGCCTGGCCACGAAATTACCAAAAGTGCGTTTGGCACGCTTCTGATGCACTGGGCAGGGCATGCATGACTGTGATCTGGGCACTGATGGGTTCATGAAAAGTAAGCCCGTGGTGTCCTCTTTGTGCTTACAGAGCAACAACAAACCCACCATCCAAATAAAAAAGAAAAAAGAAATAATCTTAAATTTCTCCCGCCGTTATATCGTGGTATTATTTCCATGCAAGGACTTTACTACAGAGAATGTACAAAGTCTGTGAGTTGTTTCTTCTAAACATTAATAGGCGTGTGCACATAAGCTGTTGCGTGTACGCACGTATTCAGGACAGCCCCTCCCTCACTGAAAATATGTTCTACCACAT
Source organism: Epinephelus moara (assembly GCF_006386435.1). Classification (NCBI taxonomy): domain Eukaryota; kingdom Metazoa; phylum Chordata; class Actinopteri; order Perciformes; family Serranidae; genus Epinephelus; species Epinephelus moara. The sequence continues at coordinate 13,994,994 of NC_065509.1, forward strand.
GCCAGGAACTATACAGAGGAAAGGATCAGGGGAAAACATGAGAAGAGAGAACAGTGGAGGGCAGAGGAAGACAGGACAGACGCAACAGGGGAGATCAGAGAGAATGGAGGAAATAACAAGCAGGGAGGAGAAGAAAAGGGAGTTCAGTTAAGGACAGAAACACAGGAAACACAGTGAGGGTACAGAATGGGAGGCGAGGGAAGGGGGTAAAAAGGGCAGGGAGGAAGGTGGTTCAGCAAAGCGGGGCAAATTAAAAAAAAACTATAACACAGGAGTTGAGAAAAGGTGAAAGATCAGGGGAGAGAGCTCGAGCAGATGAAATGCAGCTCTAACAGATAAGGAGGAGTGGGGATGGATCAGGAGGAGAGAGAAAGCCGAGGGACGGAGAGATGCAATCTTTGTTCGAGACCATGCACTCGAGTGGACATAGCTTCTGGTATGCCTGCGATATCTCAGTGCTTATGGAAAGCTCTCTCTCGCAGCTCCACTGTTTGTCTACAACCTTCCACAAGAAAAAAGCGGTGAGCACAGAGAGCAGAAACATTATCTCTCAAATTACCGATAGAAAGTTCAGAAGTTTAAGCCTCGATGGCATCTTTTAAACGGCCATTTTTTGCCATAATGAACCAAGGGTGCAATAACACTAACAGTTTTTACATCCAGTATATCTTTTTTTTCCACAGGTGAGAAAGGACATCGGGTAAAAAACAGAGACAATGGGCCTCATTCCTGCAAACTTTCCATGCACAGATTTGTATTTTGCACAGGCACACATTTTTCTCCATAGAGCCAGTCCTGTCAAAACTGTCGGGTAGGGCAATCTCCCTGCCACTGCGGATGATATCTTTACTGCCAGTTACCCTACAGTATATTTGTCGAGCCATACACCTTTCTATTCTTTCTTCTCAACACTGTTCCATTTTTTTCTGCTGTCTGAAGGACCTGGAAAGGTGGTACAGAATCTAAACTGCTCGCTGTTCACCTGTCCGCAGGAGCCACTTCCCAATCCATTTATTACATGTTTCAAATTTTCTCGCTAATGATATTTGACCTACAGTGAGCACTTCCTATCATTCTGGTAAATCTGCAGTTGTCAAAGCACCATTACAGACACTAGACCTAGATACGGCAAAAATCATTTATTATCAGGCAATTTTCAATCTCTCATTTCACAGCAAGAGACTGCCCATTAGCAATTGGTTGATTACCTACTGAATGGTCAATCATTTACAAGACGATTTCCAATCAGCCTCCGTGTTAATGGGGAGGATGATAACATTTCTGATTTAGTGTTGTTAGATTTGAGCACTTGACAGAGTTGAACCAAACATCTTATTTTAAAGGGTTGAAAATTGGTAACCTTTCGTTTCGAATTATTTTCTCAGTTTGCATCCCATCTGAGGACATTTCACTGTATAATTCAGCAATGTTATGTCTAAAAATACTATGGCAATGAGGCTAGGCTATACAAATCCATTTTCCCATGGATACCCGAGCCCTGTTTTAAGGAATAGTTAAATATTTTGGAGAGTATGCCGATTCATTTTCTTGTTGAGCGTTAGATATGATGAATGATGCCATTCTGTGCATGAAATATGCAGTGAGAACAAGGAGATTAGCTTAGCGTAACATAAAGACTGCAAACGGGGACACAGCTAGCATGTCTCACTTCAGAGTTTGCAAATTCGCCTAGTGACACTAAAGCTCAGTGATTACTTGTTAACATGTTTAATTTGTGCACAAACAAAAATGTAAAAATGACAGAGAAGTGAATGGGTGACATGGGAACTGTGGAGGTTGCATTTAATGCACTTGGCCAGTGAGTTAAAGGATTACTTCACACACAAAATGATCAGTTAGTCAGATAAGTACGGAGAATACGGCTGAATAAATGTGACTTGCATTATACAGCATATTTATAAACAGATGTTTTGATATACTTTTGCTGCTGTTAAATGCATCCATGTTTTACTTAAATTCAAGTACAAGTACTTTCTCTGTTTTTGGATTAATCGTTCACCTTGGAGGTATGTGAGATAAACAAGGTTTTCTTTACATATTCAGTGTAACAAGGACGAGTAATTGATATACAAATAAAGTCTCCCTTTAAACACTAGGACCACCAGGATGCCCCAGATGTAGATAGCTACTTAATAAATCCAGAGGGAAGTTTAGGCATCCTGTAGTTTATATGACACATTCAAAACACTGATACACGCGGGGATAAAGAATAGAAACATTAGAATAAAAACACAGCTGTGAAATGAGAGTCTAGCCACTGAGACTACTACAGAGAACTGTCAATGATGATGTGCACTGATGTTTTCTTATTGTTCTCTTACTTAAGATAGAAATCAGAAAACATTTGAAAAGCAAGGCGCGTTGTATATATATTCTACCTACCAGTAGCATAAGTGAGGCCCCAGACCTCCTGGCCGTAAACATCAGTCTTGTTCCACACCAGCCTATGGACCAGGCCAGGCCCAGCGGGATACCAACGCTGGTACAACCTTCCCTGGACGGATGCACGGACATGCACCTTGGACAGACTGCCCAGTGGGGAGATGGGGGACAACAGGGAGGGAGGTGTGAGGAGGATTCTCAGCAGAGAGAGGTAGCCTGCAGCGCGGGTGCTCAAATAGTTCAGCTTTGAAAAGGCTCCTGGGATTGAAACTTCCTCCTGCACCGCCTATGAAAGATGGAGAGCAGGATGAGAAATAAAGGTGAAAGAGGGAGCAATTAGAGAACAGTTCAAGAAAAAATATATATTTCATCATTACTTTGTATTTGCATAATGAGCTCACTTAATTAGGGTGTTTGACAGGTACAGCAAGAAATAGCCTTCACGGTGAGATGCAGTGAGTACACTGAATATGTGTTAGCTGTGTTACAATAATAGTCATAAAATGAACATTTTCATGAAGAACATAATGTTTCTTTGTTAAAGATTATCTTTTAATGAATGGACTCTAAATAATGATATCTGTAACATGAGGGTTTTCTTTTAAAGAAAATAAAGGAAAAAAACTCATATATCCTCTACCTGCCAGACTAGTAAATAAACAGCCAAGCTCATCTCTCTGATAAACAGTAAACAAGCTGCTGCAGCAAACATTCATTCATCCAATGTAATATTCCTCTTGGCTAAAATCAGATACCATTTGAGTCACTGATTACCTTAAATCAAATTATCTCTAAGACGAGTATCTCTGACACATTTTCATCAAAAGTCTTAAGGCTTTGATTCCGTTTCTTGACACAGGTGAACACAGTGGGTGTCACTAAGCTCACTGTGAACACTAAGTACTGTTCTTTTCCATTTATTTTCTCACTGCCTGTTTGTCCTAAGGTGTTATTTGTTGTGAGGATAAAATGTTCCTTCATTTTGACGATGTGTTCATTTCCAATTTCATCAGATTTCGTAAAATGAGCTTGAACTTGTGCACAAAATGTTTTGTGGATATGAAAAATAATATTTGGAAAAACATCTTTCTTCTGCCACAAAAAAAGATCTTGTGATCATGGCACAAATTGGATGTGACATTTTCTGCAGTCTATCATATGTCCAGGTAACAAGGAAACAACTTTCTGTGTACCCAGAATTTAAGTTGGAACTGAAATGAGGTCAGGGTGGTTTTGGTCACTGTGAAAAAAAAAATCTTAGGAGTCACATTGGAGGGTAAATATATAATCACCAGTCTGACCTCCACACCTGACTTTCAGCCATCTCATTTGCTTCCGTGGTGGGAAAGTATATGGATGGAGTACAAATTTGCATTTTGCTCATTCCTTATTTGCATGATGCAAATACGAATTGAGCTAAATTTGCAAAATCCTGTGAGACCAGGTTGGTTTGTTGCTGAGCTGTAACAAATTGAGTCGAAGCTTCATTCTTACTGCCTGTCATCTGTAGACATCGAGTAGTGCTTTGTTACATTCTATATTGTATTTAAATGGATAGTTTAGATAGGAGTACTGTCATGGAAGCTAATCACTGTGCTGCTGAATGTGGGGGCAACAGCAAGAAGTATATTAGCCACCTAAAAAAATCATTTTAAGTTTAAGTGTATGCTGTATTTAGAATATTTTCACTGCTTTACCTGTCAGACAGCCCTTTCCAACGCAGAACTAAAGCTGTTATATCCATCTATGCTCTCTTCAAAGCCATCAGACTCCATTAACAAAAACAGTAATTTTACCTTACAGAACACAGGAGCTGCTGGTCTACAGCTGCTTTGATCAGTTAGTTTGCTTGTGTCATTGTGTGACTTTGGTGAGTCAGAACTAACACCTTAAAATACAGAAGTCACACAGTAACACAAAGAATCTTGACTGATCAAGGCAGCAGTAGACCAAGAGCTCCTGTGTTCAGCAAGGTAAAATTACTATTTTTGTCAATGGAGTGTGGCACCTTCAAAGGGAGCATAGATAATAGCTTCCATTATCCACTGGAAAGGGCTGTCTGATGGCAAGGTAAAGCAGTAAAAATATTCTAAATAGAAGGTACATTTAAACTCCAGTGCCGGCCGTCATCTACTGTAGGTAATACACTGACTATAGATAAGTGCCTCCTACAACCCCACTACAAAAAAATCCAAACTATTCCTTTAAGTAGTTTCGTACCTGTAGCTCGGGTACTGCTGGCCCCTTCTCTGCGCATGCCCCTGTGTATCTAGGAAGCGGGTAGGGCAAGACCAGCGGGTAGGGACTCAAAACACTCCTGATGTCACATTTAGGAGGCTGAACTTCCTCCCTGGACATGGTCACCTGATCCAAAACAAGGAAGTTGTTGTTTGGTGTCCAGATGGTGCGTGTCTGTGGCAGGAAGGGTGGGCGCTGGAACATCAGGGTCATAGACATGGCGCCCAAAGTCACCAAGTCAAAACTAGAGTTAAATGACATTAAGACAGAATAAGATTGGAGCACAAGGAGAGAGAGAGAAAAGCATACATTTTGTGTATTCTGTGTGTGGATGTCTCTACCTTCCATCCTGCCTACTAATAGTGTAACCATACTCTGGATGCTGTGGGAAGGTGATGTTGACTCCAACCAGAGGAGAGCCGTCCTGCAACGCGATGCTCCCTCGAATCACAGCCACCCGACTGGAAAAACAAAGGCGGGAAGCAGAGAGGGAGTGAGAAACGGAGAGAGAGAGATACACGGAGAGCAGCAGAGATGACAGGTTTACAATGATGGAGAACATAATGATTGTTTGAAGAGAGAGGCATATTGTGACGCACTAGCCAAACGACCTTGTGTGTGAAGAAAACCAACTGCATTTATTCTGCACAGTACAGTTCCCTTCTTTAGCACAGAGAAATCTGCCAGAGATTGCCAGGATACAAGGACCATAAATATAGCTTCACCCACAGTAAAACCTTTCAACACCCTGTCATATAAAAAACAAAACTTCCACATCATGTTTATATTACAGTGACAGTGGTACCTGCAGCAAAAAGGGAGTGTTGTTCTTTAAATAGACCTTAAACCATCAGTCACATTCAGACTATTTTGAAATATTCATCATGATTTTACGGGTAAAGTGTGAAATACACTGCTTAAATCTAGAATAATCGCTGAACTGGTCAAATGAAGACAGATCAGGATGGACACGTGGTGCACACGCACACACACACACACACACACACACACACACACACACATACATACACATATTCATTGATGGAGCCTATCTGTTACTCCAGAAGAGGGATAAATGAAGGATGGCGAGGTTTCTCCGGGTGGCTTCACTGCCCCGTTTGTTACTCCTGTCCTGAAAGCTGCCATCGATTTCCCCTCTGAAAAAACTGCCAAATAATTAATTTATTTGTTTATTCGACAAGTAAACCGGGGGAGAAAAAAAAGGCACTTTGCCATTTTTCAGAGGGATCACTTCATGTTTTTCAATCCGAACTTTCTAGGTCATCATCTTGCCAGTGAGATGTATTTCCTCTCTGAGATGGTTGTGAGAGGCCACTGAAAAATTGATGGGGACACCTTTATGACTGGTGTAACCGAATGACACATGAATATGTAACAAACAAATACACTGCAGTTGTAGCCTGACACTGATACCCGAGGACGACGCACTGCTGTGTGACTGCTAATATCCAGGGGAACACAGATCACTAAGCACTGGCTTGTGAGCACATGAAAAGCCTCATTTACATGCAAACACACACTCTCGTTAAACAAATAATGGGCAATGGACAATTCATCGCAATAATACAGATGTATTTACTTCATTACCTACTTGTCATGTCTGTCTACATACTATATAGGAGGACAACTCAAGGACGCAGACATGCAAAAATAAATACATGACGGCATTGGCATGCACACGCAGATCCAGGCAAACAAAGAGTATACAATACCTGGTATCAAAGGGCACGTCTCCAGGGAGAGTGTGTGTGGCCGCCTTGCCAAGGAGGAAGCGTATGCGGCGGTAGAAGCTGTGAGTGTGTGTGCTGGCGGGCGAGGGGGGAGCGGTGGGGGGCAGCGGGCTCTGCTGCAACAAGGCCAAGGGGTCGGCAGAGCCGTGACACAGGGGGTCAGAGCCGCAACTCAGCTGCTCGCAACAGTCTGGGTCCACGCAGTCCATGAGGCCATCTGAAATGGACAGGGAGTTAAACATGTATAAAATAAAATACACAAACAGCATTAGGTGAGGAGAGGGTTGTTTAGGGGGAATTTACACAGTTAATATAGCGGAGACATTAACATCTTTATTGTGCATAGTTAATAAAGGCTTAAATAGATTTAAGTGACTAAGGTGCTGAGAACTCATTTCTATTCTAAAGGCCAAGGTAATGTATATATCCGCAGTGGAAAGACATGAAGATGAAACCATAAAACCTCACGACTGCCGAGAAGTAACTTTTACACTTCTGGCCAGTGAGAAACTCTACTGGAGTAATCTAATCTACAACAATGAACTGCATATGCATCATCATAATCACGAATATCAATCAAATGAAATTCATTAGGAGCCATCAGTGTACAATTATAGCATCTATTGTTATAAATCAGACCTGAATCACCAGCATTATTTGAATGTGATCCATTAAAGTCCAGCGTAAACAATGAGCCGCAGATACAAACCAAGGCGGCAGGTAATAGGAGCCAGGCTGGCATTTGTGTTTCCTATTTCAAGCCCGTTTCTGAAAAGGCAGGAAACAGTGCTGACATTTAAATGCATCTGACCACAGAGCAGAGAGCGAAAGGCCAACAATATTCTATTATAACCTCCTCCTACAAAGGTAGCATAGTACAATAGTTGATTTCCATAAGATTCACTACTTCAACTTGAAAGCACACTATTAACTGAAATTCTAATATCACTGTCATTAAAAGGACGTGCACGTTTGTAGTTTATTATGCAGGCATTGTTGTTTACCTTTACACACACTAGGCACAGTAAAAATGTAGATTTTGAACATATGTAATACATAAATATGTATGATTTCACTGCCTAGTGTGGAAAAATGCTGTTTTTTCAAGAGGAAGAACAATACATGCGCTTCTCTCCCCCATCCAGGCGGAATAATTGAAACTCTCTTCAAAGTTCCTCTTTATTCTCTGATTACTTGTGATAGCATCTTTCCATCTCTGTCTATCTTCAGAGACAAAAAGATTGCTCCGAGAGAAGGCTATGAGAGCCTACGGTATATCTGCCAATTAAGGGAGATGGCTGAATTGTGTGGTACAAAATTATAGTATCTCAAAGTATGTGCAGAGAGGCGGAGGATAGAAAGATAAGAGAAGTGTAAGTGTTCTCCATAAGGCTTTGTCAGTGAGTCTTCCTTTAGCATAACCATCCCTTAACTGATAGTTTGACACCTACAGTACAGACACTTCATCGATATTCATGAGGCATCATAATACCATATAATACCTTACAGTATGCTTTTTGCATATAGTGCAATTCACTGTAGTGTGGAGAGAAACCTGTCCCTTCCTCTACCCACTCACCACCTCAACCTCTACTTCACTACTCATACAGAGACAAAGAAAATACATATTGTATTAAATGGGTAGTCCAGCAATTTAATATCGCACTTCCATTGAGTGTGTCAAGCTTGATAAACACTAATAGCACCTTTTTGTTGGGTGCTGCCTGCCTAGCGACGCCAAATTTTGGGAAATATGTTTATTTGCTTTTTTGCAAAGAGTCAAGTTAAGAAAATTTTATTTGTGTAACCGAAAATATTAATTGGGGGGGTCAAACATATGGCCCAGGGGCCAGAACCGGCCTGCTAAAGGGTCCAATCTGGGCCACTGTATGAATCTGCACACCTAATTGATGCCCTTGTGAAGGCTAACAGGTGCCAGGTTTCAGGAGTGTTAAACAGTAAGTAGCATACTTCATGTAAAATGCTGCTTCAGAAGCTTTTCTCTGGTCAATTGGCAGCAGTACAAAAGAATCTGTATCAGACTTCTATCTTAAAACAACACTGGAGGAACCATACTGCTGAGGCGTTGTCAAAACCTTTGCAAATGGTTTGTATGGCAGGGGAAAACTTAACCTGCTTCCTTAGTAGCTTCCACTTTAGTTTGGTGTGGTGATGCCGGCTAATGTATGGAAATAATGCACATGAAATGATGATGAGTAGCAGACCGACTGAATGTGGAGAAACTGAGACATACTGTTGAAATCGTATAAATGATGAGATCAATACTGCTCATATCTATTCACTCAATATAAGGTGACAGCCAGCTGCCAGTTAGCTTAGCATAAAGACTGGAACCAGGGGGAAGGGCTACCCTGGCTCTGTTCGAACGTAACAAAATCTGCCTACAAGGACCTCTAAAGCTCACTGATTAAAATCTCATTTGCTTAATCCATACAAAAACCACAACAGCAATTTGTGGTTTTATGGGGGGTTATATGACTAAACCTTGGCCAGACGCAGTAACTTCTTGGAAATCTGGCAACCTGGCAGGGACGTAGAGACTCCAGGAACTTGTTGCTCTTTTTATCAAATGGGCAGATCAATTGACTGTATTGATCTTCTCATCTAAGTCGTTACAACAAAGTATATTTCAGGGCTGACTAATAAGCCTTATGACCACTGACCAACTGGCCTTTATGTGTAAAATCAGTGGAATGTCCCTTTAAAAAGGGGCCCAGTTTGTTTAAGATGTGACTGAATTAACAGTTAATACTCTTGAATATAATGAGTAAATGCATTAAGTCCAAAGTGTGACAGTCCCACACATGAGACATCCATTAATACTAAAATATAATGAGAACAATGACATAATCTATACAGTACAATTGAAAAACCATCAGTGCCCACGCTGCTGGCAGGCCACAGTCCTGCTATGACTTGTTTCCTTTATTCAGCTCCTGTTTTATAGTCCACAGGACATTTTTTATTGTATGGCTCTGAGGTTATAATCCACGGTAAGGACCAATAATTCATGTTTTGAGCAGCCATCTACACTGACTTTCTGAAGTGTTGGCTCAGTCAGTCATGCCGCTTTGGTAAACAATGTGCGAAAAAAAAAAAAAAAGGTTACATTGCAGCTATCAGCACCCGGCGCCAGCCAAAAAAAGGACTACAAAACAGTATGTATGTGTTTGAGGTTTCCCGCTGCTGTGTGCACTGATTCAAACGCCACACAAAATGGGGAACCAAGCAAAAAAAATAAAAAAAAAAGAGAGAAAAAAAACAGGGACGCTTTTCCTCCAAACAAAAGAGACACTACCTTGTTTGCAATGATGGATTACAACACTGGCTTAACAGGCATGTCCATAATGGATATTTGATGGAGTTTCAAAAACGAATGGGCACAGTTTAAAGGATTGTAATATTGCACTATGTTCTCAAAACTTGTTGTTATGTATTGGAAAACAGCCTTAGATGGGGCTGAAATGGCGAGGAAAAGATTGCAATGAGCAGAGCTGCCTCTACTGCTGAAATTTTCCTTTCTTGTCTCTTCACCTGAGGATAGAACAACGCAGCTACGAGGCTGAGCGACACACACCTCTCACCTGTCAACACACACCTCATAACCAAAGAAGCAGAAATCTATTCTGCATGGTTTGCTGTATTTAGACTTGAGAAAATTTCTCTGAGTGCCTTTTATCCTAGCAGGTGGTATGCATATTAGACATTTAGCTGTGATAAGAGGGAAAAACAGACATACACACTGCGCACAAATGCATGCACACTCACACACACACACACACACACACACACACACACACACACAAATACATATTAAATATAATAATGACCAGCGGGACTCTACAGGAGTCTCCGCAGGACTGGGACAGCACAGAGGGATACTGGGGGGGGGGGCAGTGAGGCAGCTTTTTCGGCGGGAGAAACAGGACGAGAAGTAATGGAATGGACAATCTGCCACAAAGACAGAAATGAAAGAGGTAAGAAAGAGAGAAAGAGATAGAAAATGATAGATGATGTTAGAATGTCACCTCCGTCGTTGTCTGTTCCATCACTGCAGTCAGTTTCCATGACAACGCTGCATCCAGGCCCACTCCATCCAGCCTGGCAGACGCAGCGCCAGCCGCTCTGCTCCAGGGTACAGCGCCCATGCCCGCTGCACAACCCTGGGCAGCCGTCTGAAAAGGTGTGTCCCACGAGCACATGTGCACACACAAACACACATTTGTGAGCATGTTGGAGGAGCACAAGATAAAATTTAAATCCTAAATAAAGATAAATTACCTTTCACAACGACGTCCAAATCATGAGTAACTGTGAGGGGGAAAGAAAGTGAGAACTGGGTAAAAGAAAGCAATTGTAAATGGAAATTACTCCAACAACAGTGACACCTTTTTTTATCCTATTAATCATACTAATCAAAATATCACAAGGAATAATTAAAAATACTCCCACATACACACACACACACACACACACACACAGAGCTCACCAATGTTACAGTGTTCTCCCTCCCAGCCAGGCTGGCAGATGCAGGTCCCGTCGTGGCACTGGCCGTGTTCTTCGCAGCGAGGATGGCACGCTCTCTGGTCGCACGCAGCGCCAATCCAACCCTCCTCGCACTGGCACTGGCCCTCTGAGCAAACACCATGGCTGCCACATGGCACCGGGCACAGCTCTGCCGAACAGGTGGGTGGGGATTTGCGTGAGAAAAAAGCGTGTAAGTGTGAGAGGAAAAGAGAGAATGAGAGGGAGGGGAGCAGATGGAGGAATTGAGAATTGGAAGAAGAGAAAAGGTAAAAGAGGCACATGGGACATGGAGAGAGGAAAAAAGTAAAAAAAAAAAAATCCGAATTGGGGGTGAGCCATCGGATATAGGTGAGAGAAAAAAACTAACGATAGAAAAGGATAACCTCCGAGACTAAAAAGTCTACTTTCTCACAATACATAATCTTCCCACCTCTAATAGCTGAGCTCCCTGAAGGAGAAGAAGAGTGAATAGACTCATAATAACAGCCAAATGATTCGTATTTGCACCGCATATTTAAACTACAGGGACTCCAATTCAGCTCTATTATTCTTTTCTGACATTTTGATCAGATTTGGTGGGTATGTTAATACCCTTTCTTTTGCTCCATCTCTCCATCTTTGTCTCTGTCAGCTTTCTCTTTTCAGTATCCCTTTCCCTCCTTCTCCTCTTGCAACATCCCTTTAAAATTCTCTCCTCTTCTTTTTGTCTATTTCCTTTTCTCTGTGCTTCTCACCATCTAACTCTCCCTCCCTCGCTCTTTCTTTCTCTTTCTCTCCCTCCCTCTCTCTCTGCAGAAGCAAAGCCTCATCCATCAGTAAAGAGAGCAAAGTGCTGGAGGCACACAAAGACTACTTATCCAGCTGCAGTAAAAAGTTATTTCAATTTAAATATACATAGCATGGAGAGGGGAGGAAAAAGTGGATTAAAGTTGGAGAGTTTTTCAGCTCTCTATTAGAATTACATTAGCTTAGCTATGCTTCAACAAGACCAGGACGCAGAATTGCTGGGTCCTTTTGATTAAAAGCCCGGCAGGTAGAGAGGGGCCGCTCATATCTCAGATATTCAGCCACGGTCCATCATTATCATGGGCTATATCACCATAATAAGGCATGCATACACCTGAGAGCAGCAGCTAATGCCAATTGCCTGCAAATCGTTGGTGTGCATGGTAAAGCGG
>NC_065509.1:14010274-14036656 GCF_006386435.1 Epinephelus moara
AGTAGTTTTTCCTTTAATTGGGCTCACCTGGCCAACTAATTATCACAGGTGTCTGAGATTGATTTCAGTGATCCAAAGAACCCTGAGACACAATACCATCCATGAGTTTAATTGAAAAACAAAAAATTTAATCTTTATGACACTTAAATACAATTTGCATAATAATTTGGAACGCAGTGTATTGTGTAACAAAACTAGAATTACTGCTTCATGGTTGTATGCCTCAGCTAACCAAGCTCCAGTTTACATCCACGTCTGTACAGACTGGAGCTATATGGAGTGAAGTCTCTGAGGGAATCTAATAAAAGGTATTAAGTGTATTTTGTTTTTGGCAAAACATAGATGCTTCACACATAACTTCAACAAAGCAGCAAAGGAGATTTATAAAATCAGCACAGTTTCAAGGTGGACACCAAAAATTAGTGTCACCAACTCAGTATCTGATCAAATGTCTTCCCTTCTGTTCCTCAGTAATGACCTTGAATAATGGCCAGAAAAGTGTTTTTGCAGATAATTATGATGATGTTATGCCCCTCTGAATATGAAATGACATCAATTTATTATTTTATCCTAGTACACATTTGTGTAAAATTTTGTTATAATTAGCATATGAATTATTGGGAAAAACAAGTGACCTTGACCAATAACCACCAAAATCAGTTCATTGTTGAGTCCAAGTGGACATTTGTGCCAAATTTTATCAAAGTCCCTCCAGGTGTTCCTCAGATAAAAGGATCCTGAGAATGGGATGGACAGACAACCTGAAAACATGATGTGTCCGGCAGGCATGATAAATAATGCATGAGTAAAAAAAGTAGCTTTTTAAAGAACGAGAACTTTTCATGTTCCTTTTTCCTAAACTGTACTTCATCTCTTTACTTAGTTAAGAACCTAAATTAACTGATCTACTTTTTGCTTCACTTTAGTTGCCATTTATACCTTTGTTACAATGAGTCTGCTCTAAATGTGGGGATTAAGTGCAGGCGGGGAGAGCGCATGAAGAGCACCTCCACTGCAGCTGTCTGGAAGAAAAAGAAGCACCACCTGTCTTTTAACCACGATGCGATGGTGACAAAGCAAAACAAGGAGCAAGAGGAAGCTTCCACTTCCAATCCCTGGCCACATCTGGCTGCACTTTTTATACCAAAATCTAAATAAGACAACAGTTACATAACGAAGTGCTTGCTGTGCCCCTCGAAAGCACATCGAAGTCAGTTGCACATACTGTAGGTGTAAATGTAGATAGCTAGCTAACGATACCTGTGTTCATTTTTCATAGGTAATGTTCATCTCTGATGTTATGAAAAGGAAGAGAGGGGTAGTGCGGAAGAGACAGAGAGAGATTGTTCATGTATCAATTGTTTAGACTTTTCCTTAATTGTCTGATTTGCTCACCCGCTCTGCTTCATCATAAAAGTTTTACCAAAAAGTGCTATTTTTTCATAATACCGCACTGGTCTGCACACCCTAAAAATATGAAAATGGAAAGTAACATTTTTACATAGTAACATAGTATAGCTTTTCATTACTCTACCCACCACTGGCCTCCAGTCACAGCTGTTGCATGAAAAGATAAAACTCCATTCCATGTTTCCATTTGGGATGAAGTTAAAGTTCTTGCCGCCATATAGAGATGAAGTATAATGGTGCCATGGAGTCAGGGAATTCTGCCCAATGCTTTCTGAACTCTATTTTTGCAGCCTACATTTGTTAACATTTTGCTAAATCTGCACCATGAAAGGTCATGCTGAATTAGCTATCAGCAGCTCCTGTTTGCACTGTACCCATGGATGTACAGACAGTTGCTTTTGATGCTGCAGAAAAAGTAAATGTAATGAGAAATGATTCTGAGGCAAAATCTGAAGTTAAAAACAAGCTGGGTTTAATGTGATTTCTACATGGATTTATGGACATTTATCCTTGATGGACATCACTTGAAAGAGGAAGTTATGCAAATTCAAGCAGTATGACACTGTAAAATTATGACACTGATAGGAAGAAGTGCAGTTTATTTATATGGAATTCATTTGAACCCAATTAAACCACATCAATTGCGTTCATTAAAGCTGCATTAATAAAACACAACATTGGCATACTATCACTTTAAAAAGTTGTTACGTTAGTAAACAACTGCCTATTTACCACAGACCGTATGAAAGAAGTGGTTGCTTGGCATTTTGAGAAGTAGGGTAATTTTTGTACAGACCTTTAAGTCTAATATTCACTCTCCTTTTAGCTCTGTTTTGGTCTCCACCAACTCCTGTGGTAAATATCTGCCTCTTTTTTTTTTTTTAAAGATTATTTTTTGGGCTTTTTTTGCCTTTAATGAACAGGACAGAGTGAAATGGGATGAGAGAGAGCGAGTAGGAGTTGACATGCAGCAAAGGGTTGCAAGCTGGACTCGAACCTGCGACTGCTGCAGCGAGGCATCACCTCTGTACATGGGGCGCCGCCACCATCCACTACGCCACCGACGCCCCAAATATTTGCCTCTTTAACAGCTAAATGTTCCACTATGTTCACTAGCTAGCTTTTATGTATCTGGAATAATGGTCTGGGAAAAGAGGGTGTCACAGGATGTGCTGATAATAAAACCCTTTGGAGCAAAGTTGTAATTTTGGGCTATAAAAATTGAAACGAACTTGACTGATTTCACTTGACTTTTTTCAGACACGCTATAGAGCTGACAGGGTGTGCAGAGTCGGGCGATAATTCTCTGTGGGTTTGACACTACGAGGGACCCCTGTCAAGTAACACATTGTCATTTGATATTATATAAATATTGATAAGCACAGCTTTAAATTAAATGTGTACTTTAATCAAGAATAGCAAAGTCATTTAAATGTGTGTAGGTGGAGCCATCTTTGTTGCACAGATGTGACATTATGAGGTGTGTATCTCGACTTTCAAGAGTGATTCACATCTTACCTTGTTCACAGTTAACCCCCTTGTAGGCTGGGCTACATATGCAGATTCCCTGGATGCAGGAGCCGTGGTTGGAGCAGGTGGGGTCGATACACTGACCTTCCTCCACATTACACTCTGCCCCCTTCCACCCTGCCAGGCACACGCACCTTCCCTTCTCATACACGCCGTTACCGCTGCACAACACAGGGCATGAATCTGCAACAGGACAAACACAGATTACGCCCACGTTCTCAGTAGTACACACATGCAAACACACACACGGAGTGCTGCAGTATATTAGCTGGGAGACCGCAGTAACCTACCGTGAGTGGGGCTACGCTCTCTTATCTCAGCTAGTGCGCGGATTCAGCAAATCCTCAAGCAGCCTCTGTCTCCCTCTCTTTCTCTCACACACGCACATACACGCTCATACGCGCGTGTACACACACTCCAGCTTATCCCTCACGCTGTTTCAATTTACTCAAGCACCACCTGAGCCTGGCTACCACGGCAACCCAGGAATTGTAGAAAATCCCCCCAACGTCACCTCACTCGCTCTGAACAGGCCGTGAAAACAATCGTGAAAACGGAAGATTAGGAAAGAGAGTATTAGGGGTTTATAGAATGACGGTGGAAGGCAGAGCTATCTCCATGCAGAGATGGAGAGCTGTGTGGCTAATGTAATGACAGCCAGGTAGAATAAAGGCAGTGAGTGTCTGATGACGCACTGACAGTTACACCCCTCCCCTCCCTTCTTATTGCAGCTGGAGGAGGTATGGCAGCTTGGGACTTCAAATGGATTAGAAAGACGATCCAGAACCAACGCCTTTTTTCTGGGATAATTTGTAGTGAAGGCCCCGTGCGTTCATGCAAGCAGGCATGTGTTATGTGTTTGTTTGATCCTTTGTTAAATCTAACACTCTGTACCCCACAGTAATAAATTCACACTTCACACTTTTTACAACTCTTGCCAAAACTCGCTGTCTAACTTTTCAAACGGAGAATATTATAACGCGAGCAAATGAGCGAGGATGAGAGGAACGAATGAATAAATGATGAGCGTAAATAAATCATAGAATGTGATATCATATCAGCTGTTTCTACACAATGAGACAGATACAACTACAATGATTTTACAAAGACGGACAGAGGGAGAGAGAGAGAATGATAAACAGAGTCCGAGAGAAGAAGAAGAGGGAGTGGAAAGATACAGAGATGCAGAGAGAGAAAGAAATAAAAGAGCAGTAAAGAGACAGGTAGAGCTGGGACAATGATAAGGTTGCAGTAAAAGGACGATGTTACTGGCAGCAAATCCAATGGAAAGCAAAAACGAATTGATGAGTATAGCCTGCATAGCCAAACCACAGCTTAATATTCTGTGCTATAGAACTCCATTGTTATCAAAACTATTTAAAACTCATTAATGAGCCACACTGTTGCACTGCGTGACATGTTCCTTCATGAAGATGAACACGGCCATGGGAGTTTATTTTGCAGTCAATCCAACATAGTGTAAATTATTCGATAAAAGCTGGTAGTAAAATAATAGTCTGGTCTTAAAGTCATACTCACTAATCTGCTGCTGAGCTTATTTATTTATTTATTTATTTATACAGGAATAGTATTTTTATTCACTAATTAATTTCAGTTGCTGCCACACTCTACTGATTTTCAAGCTGTGAAGTTACTGTCAATAAAACATATAAAGCAAATGTCTCAAATTAACATCTGGAGGGGACGATCACGACGAGTCGCTATAAGGCTTTTAATGTGTGAGACATATGTGCCAGAAGTGTTACATTTAATGTCAGTAGATTAACAATGCTTGAAAAACAGTAGAATGGAAGTGACGGGAAATAGTCGAATGTGTTGAAGAAGAGAAACTTAAGAGAAGCAGAGTGCTGAGTATACATGGCTCTGTTGGTGAACTAATGGAGTTGGTGATATGGAAATGAACATTATACTGAATGTTTCAAGACAACAGGTGAAATCAGAGGAGGAGCTGAGTTTAACAGAAAACAGCAAATTAAAACAGGAAGAGGTCTTACTAAAATATGATTAAATATACTTCTGAAAAAGGGAAAACAAGACAAAGTTATGTAGAGGCCAGTTTTGAGTAAAGGCCTGATTCTCTCTGCAGCTGAGGTGAAGAAAGTCTATGATACAAATGCATTTTAATGGCTGAATACAGTACCTTGAAAATGCGCTATTTATTCAAACTACTCCAGCTGTTTTAAAGGAATACTTCACCCAAAATTGAACATTTGCATTAGAATTACTCACTCTTTGTTACTGTACATTTGTGAGGAAAGCGTATTTTTATTTGCATGCCTCTATGGTGAACGAAGAATCCAAAAACAGAGAAAGTTCTTGATGAACTGAAGTAAAAGGGGGCAGTGTTTAGCAACAGCAAACCTACACCAAAACATCCATTTACAACTATCACATAACTCATGCAGTGTAATCCAAGTCTCACTTATTAATTCTTTTATTGAACCCATATTTAATAAGGTAAAACAAGGTAAGTTACCAGTAGCATGCGGGTGGGTAAGTGCACGCGTTTGAACTTGGCTAATGCATTCTGTCGAGTTGCCAAAGCACGCTAATCGTCTCTACGTGAGACTGATCATGCAGAAGTGCTTTAAATAGTAAGTTTTGAGTGAAAATGCATGTGTTTGGGAAGTGATGAGCAAATAACTGTGTAGATGAGACTGGGATTATACTGCAGGAGGAATGTGAGAGTTTGTAAAAAGATGTTTTGAGATAAATGAGGATCCCTTGTACTTCATCAAGAATTTTCTGTTTTTGGATTCTTCATTCATCGCGGAGGCATGTAAGAAAAACAAGGCTTTCTTCACAACTTCAGTGTAACATGAGGCGAGTGATTGATATACAAATGGTAATTTTGTTGGTGCAGTATTCCTTTAATAAATGACTCAGCCCTTTTTAAACGTTTTAGAAAAGTAACTGTAGAAGTGAGCTTGGGGCTGAGTGTCACAGACATTGTACAGAGGTCAAAATGTATTTAGAGACATACTAACAAAGTGCTGGTTTAGGAGTTTTCATCCTTTATCACACAGCTCTCACCTTTGGCACAATCAGGACCCAAGAAACCAGCGAAGCAGTGGCAGTGTCCAGCCACGCACTCTCCGTTTCCATTACAGTCTGTGGAGCAACCATCCATGGAGTCTGCACAAAGAAACACACACACACACAAACACACACACGTTCACAAATCGGACAATCATAAAAGGCAGAGCAGAAAAAAAACAACAAAACTTGACAATATTCCACTTGTAACTCCATAAGCTGGCATAGCTCTCTGTTATTGAATGAGAGATCTGATAAGCAATGGATGGCTCCCCAGACTCGGGGGCTATATTAGATTAGTCTGATCCAGCTGCTATCACTCTCTGGGGAATGGCCAAGCACTCACTTACACTCAGTAGCACTAAGCACATTATACTGCATTACAGGTTGGAAACACACTGCACGCAAATTTACAAACATCAAGGCTTAATCAACAAACTGTTTACAAGGGCGCAGTTTGGAACGAGATTGAACAACATAAAATCTGACATTGTGAGTGCACAAGTTAGTGGAGAATGGCTAATATTGCATCGCTACAGTAGCTACACTTTCAGCGTGGCGGAGATCAATGCGATGCTTGTTCCTACTAGCGCTTTGTCTCATCTGGATACGTGTGTTTCATCATATCCCTCTGTAGGCTATATTCATTTCATCATTTTCCTCCACCGGACTTCAATTAGCTGCCTTCCTTTTACCGTTCTCCTTTTCTCCCATTGATATGTCCATCATGTCAGATCTCATTCTCCGGGTACAGACAGCATGGCAAAGATAGATAAAGAGGGAGAGCACTTTTACGCTTTTAGGACATTATATAAGTCTGCTGAGCTCTGTCAGCTCCACTCCAGATGGAAGATTCTGGTGGAGAAGAGGCTGGCAGAGTTGGGAATCTGAAATGTGCTGCTGGTTGTCTTGTGCCAGGCGAGCTCTATCTAAGCTAGATAGAGTAATTAAAATGGGTGTCAAGGATGTCATCCTTTGTTTGACCCTGTGCCGTCCTGCTCTGCTCCTCTGAACAGGGATCGACTCCAGAGTCAAACCACTGCAGTCCCCTGCCTCGCTCTGCTCAGGGAGCATGGATGACAAATCCTTCTGTGGCATGCCTCGCTCACACGCACGCGCACATTTACAAACACATGCGCACAAAGTTATTATGTGACACAACCGCCTTGAGGCGCGTGTGACACATGCTAATGAGACAGGCCCTGCCAGTAGCCAGCAGCACAGCGTTATCCTCCACAGCAGCGCATCACTACAGAAACCAAAGTCATTTTCACCTCCGTCACCTGTCATCGTCACTCTGATGGAGAGAAGGAGTGGCAATCATCTTTTCTCCCACACAGTCAGGAGGACTCACAAACCGTTCTCCATGTGTCTCTTTCTTTCTCTTAAAAAAAAACAAAAAACCTCGGATACACAAATTCCAGTATTGTATCTGGCACCTGACACATGCAATGAACAAAAACTCATGTGCAAGGTCACGGAGCTCCTTTTAATCCAGAGGAGATGATGGATCCCTCAGAACACTCAGAAGCCTGTAAGGTGCAGGGGTTGTAACAGTGATATAAGCTCTATATCTTTCAGGTCAATGTCTCAGCTATAAAAATCTCCAGGCAATTAACAGATAATGTATGGTGAGGCATGTCTTTATTTGTTACAGTATATATACAGAGTGTGTGTGTGTGTGTGTGTGTGTGTGTGTGTGTGTGTGTGTGTGTGTGTGTGTGTGTGTGTGCGTGCACGTGTGTGAGCATCCGTGAGACACCCACTCGCTTCTTTCCACTGACTAAACCCTTTCCAGTTAGAAATCACTCATGCCATAAGTTATTGCAGTTAAATGCTATTATAAAATGGGTGCTTCCAGCCAAGTGATCTGATTGGTCAAATAAGCATTGCAATTGTACTTTATGAGCCTGTAAAGTTTCAGCCATGCTTTACGACCCTTGGGCTTTATGAATTTATGAAAAAAAAATGAAATGGCTGCTCAGCTAACTAGAAGCATCCAGCCGTAAGCTAACCACTTTTTTTTTTTTGTTTATCATCTCTTTTGTTAAAAGTTCCAGCCATCTACGTGAAACTTTCTTATACTTCTTTTTTTGCTGGCCATTGTGTAAAAGATATAATATTCAAGAGGATGTGTGATGACAGCTGAAGTGTAGCAATTATGCATAATTAATAGCTCTGCAGGAAGCACCACTCTCTGCCTGGGTACAGGCTGAGCAGAATTAAAGAAGATGGGGCTGGAGTGGAGGTGGCGAAATGGCAGATATCATTAAGCAGGAGCTTTTGTGGGTCACATGTAAATGTCAATAACAGTGGAGGAGAAAAAGAAAAGGTTTTCTCTGCACCTGCTGCTGTTTTTTTCTGTACAAAATGGAAAAAAATCAGTTTGAAAATTCCATTTGAATCCACATAATGATGTCTATTTTCAAATCAGCATATGTTCTCTCACTTTTTTATGTTACAAATTTAGACATTATTGCCAGAATCACTGAGAAAGGATTGTAGAGTATAGTGTATACACATACCAGCATATATTACAGTGTATATAAATCAGCATTTGCGCTTTAATTTCCCAGATGGATGCTGTGTGTGTGTGATGACAGAACAACATAATGTCCTCTGACTGATACGGGTCAACTGACCAAACACATGTGGCTTTGATTGTTTTTCTCTCTTCTTTATACCTTTATTGAGATGATGATGATTATGATGATTACCTATGACAGCGTTTTCTGTCTCATACAATCACATACATAGAGTTTAAACACCAACGCACATGTTTCAAATATTGTATATACCATTTTTTTCTGTGAAAACAAGTGTATTATTTTTGCACATCAGCATCATTTTATGTATTGTTTTCATATTCTTTGTGTTCTCATATTTTCCTCCTTGTCATACTCTCTATTGATTACATTATATTTTATTTATTTATTCTTACGACGGCCTTTTGCTATTCTCTTATTTATACTGTTTCTTTGTTGTATCTGGTTACTATTTGCTGCGGAAAAGCTCAATTTCCCGACAGAGATCAGCTCATTTCTCCCTCGTCTCCCCATAAAGCTCTACTCTGGGCCACAGCATACTGTGTCTCTTATTAGAATTTATTGTAGTGTAGCTCAATGGTTTTGATTTTCTGCCTCCAAAACAACACAGTCTCCTTGTAACCCTAGTTACGGGTGTAAATGGGCAGTGAAATGAACTTTGACATCAATCCATTAATATTATTTTCCTCTTTCAAGCCAAATCACTTGATTAATTATTTGGGAAAACCTGCGTGGACTAAAGACTGCTATTCTGAGCCCATCTGTTGTGTCTATATTTGTTTTGATTATCAAAGGGGGAAAGCAAAGTTTTTTTGTAAACGCTGCCGTTTTCTGTTTAGCTCAAAATATGGGACTCAAAATAGGTCTGGTATATTCCAGACTTTATAGACAGCACACGAGTCAACAAATGTTTGACAGCTCTGAAATAAAATCTGTGTTTAGCTGTCGCATGCTGTCAGTCATTATATAAAAGGACTCTGTCAATATGACGATGAAAGATGTCTACAGTACAATGTTTTGGCACTATGGAGCTGTTTACTGATTGGCTTACAACTTGGGCTGTTAAGAGGTTTGGTGATACACATGTTTGGCTTGTAAGCATCCAGAACGCTCAGTGCACTGTTCCTGAACATTAACTGAATAACATTAAAACTAAATAAAACATGGACACTTAAAAATCAGCAGGGCAAAAATCCCAAAATAGAGATTCATGGAGTGCTTCTCATAATATCTGTTCATCACACCATTGCATGCTTTGTAATTGCCATATCACCTGTCTGCTACATATAAATTACCAAGTCCCCCCACGATGGTACTGTGCTACTACATTTCCCAACACTTTTTTTTTGTTATTTCAACACTGTATTCTCTTAAGGACTGGTGGACAAAGTGGGAGTGAAGAAACTGCCCTGGTAATTATCCACTTGTCTATATTCAGCCACGTACTCTTGCATTATTCACATCCTTCAATTTACACTGCCATCCGTGTGTGTCATAGCAATGAGCTGCAGTTAGCAAGCCCTGTCATTACTACAGGAGCTGTCCTCCCCTCTCTAACGGCTGTTACTTGCCATGCCAAGCTCACTCTTATAATAGGAAAAGTTCCCTTCAAATGTCAATGAGTCTCAAACTACTCTTGGCCTTGTCCTTTTTTTTTTTTGCATATCAACAGCTGAAAGGGGAGGAAGGACAAGAGTGAACCAACCCTGAGTTACAAATAGTGACATGCACCAATAATACAATCCTGTAACCATAAAAGCAAAACTGAAAAATATTCACGGAAGAAAGACCACCAGTTTCAGCAGATTTCTAATAATCCTTCTTACCTATTGGCGTGCTGTGGAGTAACACTTGCTCCAGGTTGCGTCCGTCGTTGTACAGAGCGAGGTGCCAGGTGCCGGGGTCCATGTACTCAATGAAGCCCGTTTCTTGGAGGCCGCTCAACAGCAGGCCTTTGGGAGCTTTGGCAGTCAAGACGGGATCAGTCAAGGACCTGGGCAGCGCCTTCCCATCCAACAGTTTCACAAAGTCGAACTGGACACAATATACGGCAGCACAGTCAGATGACAACAGTATTGTCCAATTGGAATGAGCAAAGACGTGAATTTACCAAACCTGCACAAATGTTACAGGAATTTTTAAGCCAGTGCAGTGGTGCTTAGCTGCTGTTGGGTGAGCGTTGTGAAACTGCCAACTGAATGCTACTGGAAAACCGCCTGCATACAATAAGCTAGGGGAGAGCATTAGATGTGGATATCAGATGCGAATTGCTAAAAAGGACTGGGTAAAAAAGGAAGGGAAATCGCCATCCATGGCAGCTCTGTCCTCTATCAGACATGTTCCACAGCAGCTGGTTCACCAACTTAACATGCTGCTAGTAGCATAGGCAGACTTTACCACCTAGGTTTTCAAATGGAACAGACTATTATTTCATTTGTCTAAACCTTTCTATGCTTCTTTCTCACCCTCTTTAACTTTCCCCACCACCCTCGTCTCTCCCGCCCCTCTATCCTACAACCTCCTTGAACTAGCAAGCACTCGCTGAGTCTTATTCCCCCTGAGGGCTGTGTGTCACACGAGTGTCAAAAACAGCTAATTAGACCTCTTCATGCAGGCGAGAGCAGGGGCGCACTGATGTTAAAAGCAGATGACTCAGTGTGTGTTGTATTTTTGTCTGTATACTTGCTTCTTGCATGGCACAATGCTGTTCTACACGGTGTACTACGTTCGCGTGCGTGCATTGTTTCTGGAAACGAGTCTGAGACACATTTAATCTACACTAAGCTGACTACATCAGAAATGGCTGTTTCCCTGTGAGGATGACATGTGTCCACACTTTCTGAGTTGCTTCTGTGAAGATCATGTCCACATGGGGAAAATGGCGATATCTTGTCTTCTTTCGTTGACGAAAAACTAAATTTTGCATCACAGTCAACATCAGGTAGTATGACAGATGAAGCCTGAATACTCTGCACCTCTGTTTTCAATCATCTCTTACGCTGGGTTTTAATACAGCCGATCTCACAATTTAATTGTTCTCGTTTACATATTTTCTGTTTCTGTTTCTGACAGAACAAGTATAAAACAGTGATTTGTTCATGGATCATAAATGCTACCTGTTAAACAGACAGACAGCAATTCTTGTTCTGCTGCACTCAGATGTTGATCAAATCGTTACTCTGTGCTTGCAAACGTGTCTGACAAAACAAGCATAAATACTGTTTATTGACACCTGTGCTGTGTGATTGCCTTTGCTGGCATTTAAAAGGAATAATCACAGATTGGGTTAGAGGTGACAGGAAGTTGTTTTCCTTACGTCCTACTGCTACACAACCCCCTGACCTGTCTGAGCAGGCATACAGTTGGTCTTGGGAATTAAATGCAGGCCAGTCATGTGTGTCTATTTGCCATTCTCTCAGTGCTTTCTCACATCCTTAGTACCTAGAGATGTCCAGTGCACATCAGAACAAATCCTTAACACCAGATCTTCTGACTGAACTTCAGCCCCTTTCCCACTGAGCGAAAAACTCACTAACATCTGGCCATTTAATGGGACAAACTACAAACAGCATTCCTGCATTCCGGCACCCTTGGGTCAAATGACTCCGCAGTGGTCACAGGTGTTTATCTGCTTCAGCTCCGACTGGCTCCGATCAGCAGTGATGGAAATGCGACACCCAGGTGGACGCAGTCATTTTAGCCCCTTTGTCAGCGCAATGCAACCACAGGTGGCAACAAAGTACCATCAGTCTCCGTCCAAACAGCGCTCAAACATTGTTTAAAATTTAGTCTTCACTAAGTTTGAGAGTGTAAGTAAGTAAGAAATATAAAAAAGAACTAACCACTGTGACCCTTTCCACTGGCCTCCATGCTGCTTTCTACCGTTTACTAACCTGTTTTTCGGCCCTTGCGTGGTGTTGAACCTGACCCACCGGGACAAAAACCCAAAACAAACAAACAAACAAAAAAAACTCTACTGGCAATGGGAAAGCAGTCAAACACCTATTTTTAATAGCCTTTCCTACAATTAAAAAACCTGCATACACATGCTAATTTTGGTTGGAAAATGGATATTACCATACTAAATTTGCCATTGACCAAATCAGAAGCTTTTAGTCTGAGATCCCCGTTTCCAGCTCAGCCATGATACATACAGTTCTTCCTGGTTAAAAGCTGAGAAACACAGAAACAATCATAATGTTATAACTCTGCTGCAGGGGGGCTGCTGAGCTACAATATTAACTCTCTTCTTTCTAACCTCAGCTGGACTTTGGGGATGTTTTGTATATAAATGCTTCAGCTCACTCTCTCCATCTGTTGGACCTTGAGATTTATAACTGGTTGTGAAAACCTTGCACGCCATTGTACTTTGTATTCTTTAGTCAGCTGGTTATCATAATAGACGCACAGAATTTTCCAGTGGTATATCTTCATTTATAAAGCCATCCTTGGACTGCTCCCTACTTATTTATCTACTTACACATCTCATAAACAGTGCTGTCAAAGCCTATGCTCCCAGGGCTTCAACAATCCCTCCATCCCCTCAGTCCGTACAGAATTACTCCTACTCTTCTCCTTTAACCTGGAACACACCACAGCAGGAACTGAAGCTGTCCAGCATGATTCCCTGAGGAGATTTTGAACTACTTTTAAGAAATCTGGAGAGAGTGTCTCTTGACGTTTGTTCTTGTACATAGTTTTCAGACAGACACGTTGGCACTTTTTCACTCATCATTTTACAATTTGTGTCTTGTTTTGTACTTTTATGAAGGCCCTGATTGTCTATAACTTTGAGCGTCATTCAAAAAAACATTTAAAAAAATGACATTGGTTTTTCTTGTTTTTGTTCATATCCACGATTTGTTCTTATTTTGTTAGCACCCACTGACTTCTGGGATTCATTGATGCTTTCTTATTTTTGCTTTTCTCTTAGGTAAAAGAAAAGTAAAACATTTTGTTTTCAAGGTCCACAAATTGTTGTCAAACGGAAAAATATGTTTTATATTCGAGGAGCATTTAACAAAAATGCACAAATATCATATTATCTCATTTTAATGATGTTTTATGGTATTTGCAATGATTTGATTTTTAAATTTCAGGGCTAAATATATACTTCTATACTTGGTCCACTGCTCCTCATTACTGTTAGCTAAGACACTGTAAATCCCTCTGCTGACCAGTGGTCATATGTAACAAAGAACATTTACTCAAGTAAAATCCTCCTCCTCACTTTCAAAGCTCTTCACCACCTGGCCCCCCCCCTACCTGTCTGACCTTCTCATCCCCCACCGCCCCTCCCGAGCCCTCCGATCTTCCTACACTCTCACCCTGACTGCACCATCATCCAGACTGNCATCAACTTTAAAATCCTCCTCCTCACTTTCAAAGCTCTTCACCACCTGGCCCCCCCCTACCTGTCTGACCTTCTCATCCCCCACCGCCCCTCCCGAGCCCTCCGATCTTCCTACACTCTCACCCTGACTGCACCATCATCCAGACTGAAAACCTTTGTACACTCTCACCCTGACTGCACCATCATCCAGACTGAAAACCTTTGGCGACAGAGCCTTCTCCAGAACAGCACCCCGACTTTGGAACTCCCTCCCCCAACCTGTTCGCCACTCTCCCTCACTTCCCATATTCAAATCCCGCCTGAAAACCTACCTCTTCTCCCAAGCCTTCGACCTCCCCTACCCCTAACCACCTCCACCCCACTGACTGTTCCTATACCGCCTGTGTCACATCCCATCATTTCTTTTGTTCACTATGTTGTCTTCTGCTTGTTCCCCCGTCTGTCACTACCCCTTTTGTGTTACTATGTAAGCGTCTTTGGGTCATTGAAAAGCGCTATACAAATTAAATGTACTATTGTTATTATTATTATTAAGTACAGTAGGCAAGTACAAATTTGCTGAACTTTTTCTTTACTTGAGTATTTTAATCTCAAGCCACCTTCTATGTCCACTCCACTACACTGCAGATGTTTTTCAGTAACACCAGTACTGGCACTCTGGAAAATCACATTTGCTTTGTTTAAGTTTATTTAACAATGTGTCAGTTTCACCACTGCGACAGTTCTCTTTCTTATAGCCTTTTTTTGGTGGCACCTCTCCATTTCTTTGGCAGGTGCCAGAGTAGTTGCACACAGTACAACACCTGCAATTGTATAGTGTTGAGGGGGTGTTACCTGTGCTAACAGAGGGCTTATGATCAAGTGTGAATTATCATTCAGCACAGCCGAGTAAGAACAAATTTGAATGGTTTGAATGGAAAAGAAGAGTTTTCTACATCTTAAGCTGACTTCTCTTACATTTTCTCTTACAGAAAATTTAAAGAAAATATGAGAAACTTAAGAGAATGTTGCTGCACGATGCCCAGTCTGTCATATTGCTGTTATATCAACCAAGTCTCTGTTGTGCAGGCCTGGTTTTGTACAGCAACATACTGAACTGATGACAGTGATAATCATTAAACGTAAGATGTATGAACAGCGATATGTTCCCTTACTGTTGTGCATACTGATGTACACTTGAATGGTGATGCAATCACTTAGCTTAAAAGATGAACAAACTAGAGGGTCAGCGACCATTAATCTTTGAACGCAACTGAACAAAATTTTTTCAATCAGCAAGGTTATTTGCAATTTCCATCTCTATAGCTACAATAAACCTACAGGCAATCTGACTGGTGATAAAACAGACAATTAGAGATGACCTACTCCACATATATTCATATTGGCTGAAATTGTTGCTCACTATAACACACTGTCAGGTTGAGAGAGCATGCAGACAAAGTTGAGCGAGCTCAAAGCAGGGATGTTGAGAGAGCAGCCGAGACACTGTGTGTGGATGTTATTGAGCACAGAGTAGATTGTTGTTTGTTCAAATTAAATAATTCTTTGCAAGATAATATTTTCTCTACAAAATCTAGTTTATACAACAAATATAACGCCATGTACATAATTGTCTTCGAAGAACCACTTAACTTGAGGCTAGAATTTTCACATTTTTGTACAGTCAGCTCACTCAAAAACAGCCTTAGCGTGGATGAAAGACCAGAGAGAAAAAGGTGCATTAGTGTGGATGTGGTCTGTGGTACCGCAGCAAACAAACCCATCTGGGTGAACAGCATGCTACGACAGGAGCCTCCTTTACCTGAGTGTGTGTAGGCGGTATATTCCTGCGTCCGTAGACCCCCAGCAGTGCGTTGTGTGAGAGAGACAGGTTGAACTTGATGTAGGTCGGATGGTGCACGGTCATATGAAACCTCCAAAAAAGTCCCGGTGGGATTGCCTGGCTCTGCTGGGTTCCAACATCGACCTCGCCACGGTCGATGGCCCGGCCTCGCACCCATTTCTCTGCAGGTAAAAACCACAGATAGGGAATATTGTTAAGTCACATACTGCAGATTTGTCAGAGCAGACAGGCAGTTCTTTTCTGTATCAGAAGGAGCAATTAATAACCAACCTGATGTCTTCAAACGTCAGAGTGATCAGCTGCCCTGCTAATGAAGTGAGACTGAATAGACATCAGGAATGACTGATCGCTGGTGAAAATCCTGCTTTTCAAGAGACCCTGCTTTAGCAATGCTTTGGATAGGCTCTGCATAGAGATGAACTGCTTTGGAAAGGAAGTGTTTTGTCTGAGAGCTGTCTACTGGGGCTTTGTCATGTGCTATATTAGCATCTTCTAACAAGAAAGGAAGAGTGTGTGTGTGTGTGTTAGCATGTGTGTGTGTGTATGAAAGGAGAGAGAGAGACAGAAAGGTGGATGAGGGAAAGTGAGGGGGACAGGGGCACGCACGCATTCACAAACAGCGTCACGGCACACAGATAGTGTCTTGAGTGAGAGCATGTCTTTGTGTGTGAAGAGAATAGGTCTTTCCAACAGTCCCCTGGCCATCAGCTCCTCTCTTCTCCATAAGCCTTTATCAACCACCAGGCCCGAGCCTTTTGTGTAGGGGAATAGGCGAGGCTCTCCAGCCCTCTTTGTGTCGGCCTTTATGGAGAGATATATCTCTGCTTCTAAACTAAGATGGAGAAAATATGGTGACAGAGGGGAGCCAGCCGATCGTTACGGCCACAAAGGCAGAAGAACAGTTAGGGGCAGATTCATGGACGAGGCCACTCGCTCTCAATCTATAATGCCTGCAGCTTTACCACTCCATTATGGCGACACCGTGCCCACCCACAGGCTAGCCGACATATATCACATGTACTGTCACACAGATAGGGAGGTAGAGAGTGCAGGGCCGGTGAGTAGCTCCTGTTTCTACTGACGCTGGTCCTTTTTAGATGTGCCCGCGGCATGGCTCTGGGGATGGCAATGTTGGCCTGTTCTGTCAGTCACTCGCTTAGTTCACCACTTTAGTTGAGACCGAAATGTCTCAACAATTATTTGATGCAATTTTGTACAGACATTCATGGTGCCAAGAGGATGAATCCTAATCACTCCAGTGATCTGCCTGACTTTTTATCTAGCACTAACATGTGGTTCACATCTGTCATTTTGAGTGAAATGTCTTGCCAACTATTGGATGGACTGCCGTGAGCATATATTTTAATTACTTTGGGGATCCCTTACAGGTTCTGTTTATGACATTCAGAGTGTTATTATAGCAGCAAACAAGTAATTTCTATGTAAGGATGCAGTGAAATAATGGCATCCTGAGCAAAGAATGAAGTCACGCTCCCTAATGTGTGCTGTAATCTGAGCTTCTTTGGTCTTTGCCACACGTGCATGTTAGTGCATGTGAATCCCGGTGTGTGTATCCCACTGGCTAGCCAAATGCTGCGCTCGGCACTGTGCTCATGGTGGTTACTGCTGAAAACGGCAACGCGTTCGGTTCTTTCCCATGTTGATACCTTTAGCTCTGTCAGCAGTGTAGCTGTTGTTGGCACCGTTCACGTTGCTAGCACAGTTAGCTGCTACCTCCTGGCTAAGCCATCTCCATGCTGAGAGTAATGTGCAGACAATCTAAGCTCAGACTCCAAATCATAGACATGCTCTGAAGATCATAAACAGTTAATTTACTTTTTTATTTTGTGCAATCATCAGGTCAGAGTTTTAATTTGTTAAATACTTAAGTTTATGACCACACAACCGCACAAATCATTACAATTCTATTAGCCTTAGTTGTAGTTTGTATTTTTTGCTTATTCGCAAATATTAGGATACTAACATACTAACCTAAGACGGTGAACATAGTAATCACTACACCTGCTAAACAGCATGTTCATTGTCACTGCAAGCTTGTTAACACACTGGTGTTATCATTTAGCTATTTATATTCGCTAACATGGCTTTACACTCTTTGTCTTCATTCTCTCTTTCTCCCACCAAAACTTACTTTTAAGACCTTCCCACACAAAATGTCAAATATCATGTTACTAAATGCCAAAACATTGGATGTTGCTTTTATCTTCTATCTCTTTATCTTCTTCCTCTTTGGACTATGGGATCGAAAAAAGTAAATTGATTAATTGGTTAATTGATTGAACTAGTCTGAGCTGACACATAGAGGAAGAGGATAAAAGACAAAGGGAGAGAAATATAATGGAGGGGGGGGGGCTCTGAGAACAAAAAGAGAGTTCAAAAAGGTTTGTAATGAAAGCAAAAAAGAGACAGGTGTCCTGTGAGAAGCACAAATTGTCCCTGTACTAAAAACCTCTACCAAACAGAATAAAAGCAGCTTGGCAGAACTAAGGTATGCATTCCTGCCGAGTCTACCTCAGCAGTCTATTCCTTTTAATGCTAATCCTCACTCCTCTGCCTCACCACAAAAAAATAAAGGCCAGCAGAGGGATGGATGTCCCGAGGAAAGCAGCCTTTTATTCAACAATAGATGAATGGGACATGAATAGGGCATGGCAGTTGGCAGAACACTGGCAGGCAGACAGGCGCGCAGGCGGGCCGGCAAGCAGGCTGACTGGCAGGCTGGCGGGCAGATGAGCAGGCAGGTCCTTCTGATGCTAATTACTGTATAGCGCCTCTCCTAGTCTGATGTAACACGGGGACAGAAAGCTGCGCTCAGGTCAGCCGCGAGGATGGGTGAGGGTTGTGTGGGAGACGGGGGGGGTTGGGGAGTTGTAGAAAGGCAGACGAGGGGGTAGAGAAGAGACGAGAGGACTATGTCCAAGGAAGAGGTGGCGGGTGTCAAGTTACAGCTGCTGATGCAAGAAAGAAGAAAAACCCTCCTTGCATGTCTCGCTCCTTCTGTCTCAGCAGTAGAGCATAATATTGCAGCTTCAGTGAAAAGAGGGGAGGACTGAGGCATTTTGGGAGTCCCGCAGAAAGCAGACGTATCGCATGGTGACTAGGGCTCCCCAAGGCCTTCCCAGCTGCTCAGATTACCGCTGTCAATCAATGTGTTCCACCAGCATCGTCGCCCCGTGTATCTCAGCACAAAACCTGAGACCATTCTTTGAAAATATCTTTCAAAACAGAAAATCCCTGTTTATTCCTACTTGGCAGGCAAAAGAGACGCTAGCTTAAACAAGCCAATATGCGAGTGGGGAGGTAAAACTCCTTCACACCTTGCTATCTTGTGGCTTTAATAAGCAAAAAGCAGCTTGAAATTCACACTTGCTATCGGTTACTTACAATAAAAATAAAAATAAATGGCATCACATAAATCTCCTCTTGTGCTTTTCATCATTAGTTGGCAGCAGAGGCAAGTTGTAAGCAAGAAAGTGTATTAAGGTTTATTTCAAAAATGTTGAGCTTGTTTAAAGAGGCGATGAAAGCGTTGCATGGCTTATTCATGTCTGCCATCAAGCACTACGTGCCCTTGATGGAAATGATAGAGGGTTGGTGGGCAGGTCTGCTTAGAACCAACATTCTGTACAGTGTAATAATGATGCTGCCTCAGCCAATTATTGTAGTAGTGCGGCATGGCGTTCACATAACACAGCTAATGCCCTCATTGACATGACTCACCTGCAATATACAACACATATTGCACATATAAGCAATAGTTTCTCCTAGATTAGCCCTTGAAAGGTTCCAGTGCCAGAGGACATCTGGATTCGGATGGTTTTGGATTTCTTCCGTGTCTAATGACTAGCTAACATCTCTATATCGTCATCCTTCATCTTTATTACAAGGTGTGTGATTCTAAAAGTCCGTGTAAGTTTGCTCATCTGTCTGTTGTGTGTCTCTGAGTGTTTTGTGTGTCTAGTGTGTGTGCGCCAGGCCAGCGAAAGAGATGAGCTACATTAGGACTTGGGACACAAGGTCTAATTAATTTCTCTTGCCTACGGGTTATTCAGGTAAAACAATTACACCTGTAATCTATTTTCAAAGGAACTAAACTGTCTTTGCAATTAATGTTATTATCCCTCAGATTCTAATGAAGCGAGAACAGACTAAAAGTGCAGCCAGGGTCTTGGTGACGGGACATGTCTAGGGGGACCGGAACTGTGTGTGTGTGCGTGCGAGCGTTAGTCGATATTGAAGGCCCGAGTGTGTGAATCCCACACACATTGGTGCAGACAACATTAATAGTGTTCCAAATGCAAGAGAGATTGAGTTTGCCGCAGGATGAATAAAAATATCACAATGGGCAAGGTCTCTATAATTACTTGGATTCAATTAAGGGCCTTTTGAGCAGTTGGTTTAATAAGCTTTCAGCCGCCTCTCTCCACTGTGCAGCCTAATGAGTGTCAGTCAGAGTCAGGAGAAGATAATGCTCTTGGCCTTAGGGCCTTCCATTACTCTCTCGTCCTCACCTTCTACCATCTGGCCTCGGGCTATGTCTGTGACAGACAAGTCTGGCTTTCCACAAACTCATCCCTTCCATGTAACTCTGAGTGCACTTACATTGTTACACCTGTAATATGTGTTGTATAAAATGACACATGGAGCAAGCACTTATGCTTTTTTTTTTTTTTGCCCTCTGCTAAGCTCGCACTAATCAAGTCAGGGCAGAGGCCTGTGAGGAGCAAACTAGAGCTCAGATTTAAGACCTAAATCCACAAGTTTTTTAGTCTACTTTGCTAACAATGACTGTATATAAAGATGGACGGCATCACAGCTTCCCAAAAATGAAGCCAAGACATCTCGATCACCCCCTGGTGGCTAGAAGATGGTTTCTGTCATTTAAGGGAGTTCTCATCACACCGCTGTATGTTCAAATGTTCACTTTTCTAACAGGTTTGGTTGTAACTAGTAATTTGAAGCTATAAGAAAGGAGGTTTGACGTCGTCATTGACAGCTGTGTGTGTCAATTGGTGTGCTTGCGAACAATAGCACTACTTGCATTGGGTCAGATTGGTGTATGGGCTGAAACACGATACCGTGGCTCTACTTCCCAGTCGTTAGTACTGATGTCGTCAGCGCAACATTGCAGTGCCTGAATCTGGGCTATTTTGGCCTCAGTTTGGTACAGGGAGGAGGTGGAGAGGCACTGTCAGTCTTAAAATATGGTCTATGCTCTCTACTCTCTGAAAACTGATTTTCCCAATCAGAGTCAGACTATGAGTTATGAGATCACAACTGGCCACACAATTTTCTGCCACAGTTTGAATAATAAGATTTCTGTGTTTCCTTTTTTTCTCCTGCGTCTCCTCAGTGGTCTTACAAGGTAACATCAAAACCAGACTGTGATGCCTTAATGTGGTCATGAGATTGAACTTTCCTTCCAAGATTGTTTCATTTGAAGGATTTGTAAAAGTCCTTAAGTATCCAGTGTTTCACAAGAAAAAAGAACTTATAGAAAAGTTTAAAAAAAAAAAAAAAAAAAAAATTGTGTGACAGAAATATGTTTTTCCTTGTTCGTCTTTTAATGATGTTGTGATCCCCCAGATTTATGTTGGATCCCTGAAACCGTCTGTATCTGTTATAGATAAATGCTTGAAAAATTGAGGCCAAGTTGTTCTAAAGAGTCCAGAGTGTGAGGTTTAGGGGCATACATTGGCAGAAATGGAATATAATACTCATAACTATGTTTTCATTAGTGTGTACTCACCTGATAATAAAAATTGCTGTGTTTTCTTAACCTGTGAATGAGCCCTTTTTATCTACATACAAAGTGAGTCCTCTTCTAAGGAGCCCGCCATGACGAATGGAACACTGGGTCTAGATAGGGCCATTCACACTTTCACATTCACTTTGGCCACTGTAGCTCTCCTACATGCTTGGCACACTGGAGGAGTTTCAGTTCTGCAACTACACAGGTAGATGCCACTAAATCCTATATATTAGCTCTCAAAATAAAAGTTAAAAAAGTAAAAAGTTATATGCTATATTGCAATGTTGTTAATCCTGATGCATCAACAGCATTTTAATGTTGGAGGACAAGGTGGAGCTACAGTAATTTCGACTACAGTGCTTTTTATACCATTAGATGGTTCAATACAGAAAAAAATAGTTGTATTGCCTACGCTCATGTTTTTTTTATCTAAGATCTTGATATGTTACATAACTAGTAACATTTTACTCTGAACTGTAGTACAGTATAAGTGGCGTAAAATGAAAATACCAGCAAAGTGCAAATACTCCAAAACCCCATTTAACCCATTTTGGTACTCTATGGCAAAAGCAGTAGTAGTAAATATTTTTTCATCAAAAAGGAAGTTTGAGTCTGTTTACCAAGAAGATAAAAATTGACTTTGATTTTTTTTGCCTTTGATGTCAGACATCAATCTACTACTCTCAAATGTCAAGAGTGAGCGCTACAAAGCCCTCTGCTCGCCTTAAAATGTGTCATCTACACTGTAAACACTGACTGCAGCTTGAAATTATGTTTAATTTCTTCAGCTATATTTGGATGAGATGTTTTGAATGCAGGCTGAGTAACAGACAGAAATGTTGCTGCTGTTAGGCTTTCTCAACTTGAGGCGCTCAAGCAAGGGGTTCACTAAATGATCTATACTTTCGCTGCGTGTGTGTCTCTGTGTATGTGAGTGTGGGTGTTACATCCCGAGACTGTATCCCAGCGTGAGAAAATCAATGAGACCAGTGTAACAGGGACCAGTCCATCAGCATTTGCACACGAGCACGAGCACGAACTCATCTCTCCCACAGACACGTCTCCTTTTCCCACATACATGCATACAATATGCACACTCGTCTGTACGCACACACACACTGCTCAGCCTCGCTCCTCTCTCTCTGCATGCAGTCTAGAATATTGATGTGCTCTTTAAGAGCCCTCCTCTCTGTCTGTGTCACATTCCATCCATCTACACACCATTTCCAACCACACCATCAGATAGAGTGAAAACAATTCAGCACTAACTCTCCTTTCATACAGAAGGTTTATACACTCATCACATAGGCTCAGATGGCATTCCACAGGCTCCGCATTTCATCATCTTCACATTATAATGAGGCAATATGCCGCTCTACTGTATGTCAGTTTGTATCATTTCATATCATTAATATATCCGCCGTTCCACGTTGACTGAAATATTATTCTCAAACTTCAATGTACTTCATTAAGGCAGGGAATCCACTGACAGAATATTTCTTCTCTGGGCACTTTTGCTTTCATCTGCACCAGAGGAATTTCTCTGTGTGTGTGCATGTGTGTGTGTGTGGGCATGTCCGTGTGCTCGCATTCATGCATGTCAGATATAGAAACAGAGAAAAGAGAAAGATGAAGTGTGCGCGCCTTCGCACATGCACATCACCCTGAGGTTGATTATCATGGGGTGAGTGGCAATTAATGTAGCACTAATTAGAGAGGCTCTTATGTGTGGAGGACTAAGAAGGGCTCCTGGTGATCTCTGAAACTGCAGGAGAGATAGCATGAAGAACATAAAACGCAGCACGCACGGCTTGACAAGACACTAGCCATACGCGGATGACACAACATGTCAATTAGTATCTAGCGCCATGCTGCAAGCTGCCTCGCAAGGTAGATTACAATTCTGCTGCTCCCGATCCTGATTCCGGCGCCGAGCCAACAAATCAAACAGAGAGCCTATCTTTATGGCATTGAAGTTGACATAAAAACAACAACACTAAAAATACATGAACAGGAATACAAGCAGATTACTACCTTCCAATCATTCCGCTGAGCTTGTTTCATCTCTCCCCACTGTGTCATCAGTTTATATCAAAACAAGCAGAAACTGATAACCATCCTCCAATCAGTCTCCTCGGCTATCTTTATGCTCCCACTGTTATGTTGTTACTTGTGTTTATTGCAGCGCATCAAGAATAAAATCATTTATTCAAGAAGAAAAAAAGAACATTTTGCTGCTTTGTGTCTCTGTTGTGTAGACAAAAGTCATGAAAATGGCTAAGAAGTTGTTTAATGAAAATTATATTATAATGTGAGCGATTATCTAGCTTGTGCCACTTTTATGATTGATATCTCAAGCATCCTTCAAGCAGATTGGTGTAGATCCATCAATCATTCTCGTCTCCTCCCATCACTCTCACTCTTCTCTCTCCCTACCGTGTCGTGTTTTTTTTTATCATTTCCATTTCCCGCAGCCTCCTCTCACCATCCTTTGCTGTGTAATCTAGGGGATTGTGTGGTCTCTTGGTGTGAGAGGTGATGGGTACAGCAGGATGAGCGTGATAATCTGCCACACTGGATTACAGCCTAATCTCTAATCTCTCTGGCCCTCCCCTGCCCGGGGACCACCTCCACCGTGCCAATTTTATTAATCTCAGCCCCCTGCATCAACAGCTTAGCTTTGCCCATTTTGATTTCCCAGCTTTCATCAAGCATATAAAGCAATAGGACGTGAAACAATAGATTGTTGTGACGCAACACTCGGAAGTGAATTCCATGACCCCTGTGCGCTCTATCGGAGGATTTAGCTACTGATGAGAGTGTTAATCCTCAGAATGTGAGGATTCATCAAGAATAGTTGCTTTAGGGATGTCCCAGGTTGCCTAAATTGCAGTGGGTTGCAGTTTGGCTCGCACGGTCTCTGTATAAGTGCTGAACATGGGCTCCAACAGCATCCAATGTAATATCCATCAGAGTCTGTCTAAGCGTGAAGGTTGCTGTGTCCTGCCTGACTTCATGACCTGGAACACTCACAATTAATGTCCCATGTCATGGGGTTAAATTGGTGTTAGTAATTCCTCTGGCTAGTTGAGAGAAGGCCGATTGGAGAAAGGCTATTCCAGTCACGTACTGGCTAAGAGGGAACATGATTAACCAATTACCTTGCCTTTCTAATAAATGAGTAATCAGTTCAAGGCTGATCTCTGGACTGATGTCTCTCTATCGTATTGGAACATTCATTGTGCCGAGTGTGCTATGTATGCAAGCCAGAGTCCTAATGCAATAGAGACTGATTGGAATTCATGCCAATGGATATATAGTCAGTCTCAACATGTCCCAATCATAATGTTTAAATGCTTGTATTTACATTTCAAGAGGATTTTCACGTCTTCCTTTTATTCTAATTATTGTGTTTCCATTAAATCATGTAGAGGAAATGTTTGAGTGCCCTTGAAGGATTTCTATTTCATTAAGTGTGCAGACAGAAAAAACACAAGTAATATTAGATTATTGTCTAAGGATGGTATAGAAATTAAAATAGTCTGTGACCTGTCTCCACTTGTATGTATTCGAGCTGACCTTTCTAAGTGTGTGAGTGTTGTTGTTGCACAACAATGTTTAATAAAGATGGCCCAGAAAATGGGAGCTTATTGTAAAAAGCCTGTTTCATAAAGCCTATTTGTAGCTGATGTGAGCAGACTAAGTCACGTCTTCTTTATTTCATGACTTTGGAAAGTAGACCTTTGACATCAATCACATCAGTTCACAGTGAAGAAAATCACAGCCATTGTTCGCGAGCTACAGAACAGCACATATAATATGGAGACTAACAAATTACAACAAAAACAAAGCACAGCAAAAGAGAACTTTTGGCAGCATGTTGTCATTCAGCTCAGACAAAAGAAGAGATGAACTCAATACCACTAAATCCACTGTTAGCTCAAAATACTGCACTGATTCACTGGCAAACATTCCTTTTGAGTTGGATTCACACCTTACTAATGTAAACTTCCTTTATATATTTAATGAAAATGATGTGTATATGTTTAATGTGGAACATAATATTTAAAAGCTTTGACATATCAGATAGGACCAGAGCCAGGTAATTCAATTTATTGAAAGAAAACAACTAATTAGCAATTAAAACCATCAGTTGGAACGTGCTGTACAAGTAACATAACAGCTTCCATAAAGATGGAAATGTTGTTTAATGACTGACTGGCTGTCTGCCCCTTTTGTATTTTTAATAGACTGATGTCTGGGTGTCTGTTGATTTCCTTTAGGGGAATTTAAAAAAGGAAAGAAACAGTGGAAAATGTTGGCTGCAGTGGGGCTACAGGTTTATTAAATATCATTTTAGATGGACATAAAAAAAGGAGCCAGTGTTCTTTATACTTGGATAAACTAAAGTGGACATAGACACCAAAACCACACATATTTGCTTGCAACGATGATTACAGTGTTACTGAGATGTGTAAAGCCACCTACTGTCCAACGATGGAGGCAAAGATTGAAAAGTATATATTTGATGGAAAGCATAACAGCCAAACTCCAACTAAGGAAATATGTTTTTAACATTAAGTTGACACTGGTAATACTACAGTTGCAAAGAGTGATCAAGGACACAACTTCTCCGGGCTCTAGTTTCGCAGACCGGGCGCAGCGGAGGTGCAGCGCACCTGCGCTTCGCCAACTGGGTGTGGCCAGGCGGATTTTGTAAGTTTGGCACACCGTGCGCCCTGGCGCAACTACTCCTCTATCCCACCTCCGTCCCTCCTACCGGCGCAAGTCTGAAAGAGGGAGGAGAGAAGGCGTGGCGTGGGTTTTACACACATCACACCAATCAAATGAGCCCCTCTCCTCGCCCTTA